>NC_090064.1:9880084-9918492 GCF_038355195.1 Osmerus mordax
TTCTAACGCTGCAGCCCCTGTCCAGCACACTGGCTGCTGTTGGGCACAGCACTCACTGTACTGCATACTGTACAATTACCCTCAGTCTGGGGTGAAAGGATTAAGAACATGGATAACTGTACTTCAAGGTCATTCAACCCGAGTGATTGTCCTTTGTTGTATCTCTGTGTCAGAGATATAGGGTGTGTGTTTGTGTAGTTGCATCACATCTGTAATATTACGGGCCCTATCCTCAAAATTCCAATGTCATTGATCCAACGCTGGTGTTTCATTACATTTTAATTGAGTATTTTCACTGCAGTGTTATGCAGACCGCCAAGGTAATGGCCTCTAGCTTCTTACCGTCTGTCTGCCTCCACGTCTGTCTGCCTCCACGTGTGTGTGTGTGTGTGTGTGTGTGTGTGTGTGTGTGTGTGTGTGTGTGTGTGTGTGTGTGTGTGTGTGTGTGTGTGTGTGTGTGTGTGTGTGTGTGTGTGTGTGTGTGTGTGTGTGTGTGTGTGTGTGTGTGTGTGTGTGTGTGTGTGTGTGTGTGTGTGTGTGTGTGTGTGTGTGTGTGTGTGTGTGTGTGTGTGTGTGTGTGTGTGTGTGTGTGTGTGTGTGTGTGTGTGTGTGTGTGTGTGTGTGTGTGTGTGTGTGTGTGTGTGTGTGTGTGTGTGTGTGTGTGTGTGTGTGTGTGTGTGTGTGTGTGTGTGTGTGTGTGTGTGTGTGTGTGTGTGTGTGTGTGTGTGTGTGTGTGTGTGTGTGTGTGTGTGTGTGTGTGTGTGTGTGTGTGTGTGTGTGTGTGTGTGTGTGTGGGTGGTGAGAGAGGAACTAAAAGCCTTCACAGATTAATATGTGAGTCTAATGCTGCTCACGCCCTGAGGCTGCATACCTGAATAACCTCATCCCCGTTCTCCCTCTCTCTCTGCTCCCCCCTCCCTCCCCCTGATGCTTGTCCTCCATCTCTCTCAATTCTTTATCATTCTTGGCCCGTCTTCCTCGGCCTGTCCGTCTCACCCCCATTTCCTTATTCCTCAACCCCACTCTCCCTCTTGTTTATTCCTCTGTGTTGTTCCATTTGCCCCCCGGCCCCCTCTTCAACCTGCTCCTTCTTCTTTTCTACCATTTTACTGTATTTTCCACCGCACCTCTTTCTTCTCTCTCAACCCCTTTTCACCCTGTTGCCCCACCCCCACGCACACAAACACACACACACACACCTATCCATAACCCCACCCCCCACTCGCTTAAACCACATTCTCTATTTACTCTACCCTTTGCTGTTTTTTCTCCGTCCTTATCTCTCCGTCTCCCCCTCTACCACCCTCCTACTTTGTCTTCTCCAGGGGCCACAACCAGAGGATGGAGTTCCTGGGAGACTCCATCATGCAGCTGGTGGCCACAGAGTACCTGTTCATCCACTTCCCGGACCACCACGAGGGTCACCTGACGGTAAGGGGGGCGTGGCCGGTCCGGTGTCACCGCACGCGTGGGGGGGACCCCTGCGTGCGGTTTGGTTCTACCGTACAGTGTCTCCACGGGTAGCGCGCGGCTCATCCCCCGTTCCTCACGGCCTCGTGGGTCTCTGAAGGACGCCCCTTCGAATACGGTGGGAGGACTGTATCGGCCCGCTTCGGCATCATTATCTCTCCTTTCCCCTCGTTCGCGTCCGCCTGAGTCCTTCCTTTAGTTCTGCCGCGCTCTCTGTCCTGCTGATCGTTCTCTCATTCACGCCCCCTTCCTAGGGTTTTTACCAGACATCTCTCTTCATTATCTAGACCGTCGCAAGCAGTGAGTTATGGTCAATCTTCAATTACCGCCCATGTCTTTTGTACATACTCTCCCTTCATCTTCTTCAGCTCCCTCTCTCCTCTCTCTCCCTTATGGATTGTGTTGGAGGGGCCTGAGAGAGAAAGGTGGATGCTGTCGTGGCAGGAAACTGCCTTCCCCTAATGACAGGCGCTTCACTCTTATCTGTGTAGAAGTGTATGTGTGTGTGTCTGTGTGTGTGTGTGTGAGACCGAGAGAGAGACAGTGATTCTGAGTGGACGAGAGAGAGAACACACACGTCGTGTTTAATGTGTGCAAGTGGAACTCCAGAGAAGAGATGGCCTACAGTGCACCACCAGGGCTGTACTGGAAGTGATGCGGCAAAACCTTTTCAGTTCCGTAAAAAAAATAAAAAATAGTTTTGTTTTATTTATTCCTTCCTTTCGTTAGGCTTTTTATGCTATTCCATCATCCACTTTCCTGACCGGCCGTATGACTGGTTTAACTACAGGAAGACGGTTGAAGCAATGTGCTGTTAGCTATGTATTTGTTGGAGTGTGACATCACAGTATGAAAGGCTCCAGCGAAGCGTCACTAAAGCATTGAGAGCTCTGCGTATGCTGCAGCAGCCCAGAGGAGACACAACCCAAATGGAGCTCAAATTGAAAAGTGCTCATTCAACACGTGTGTGTGTGTGTGTGTGTGTGTGTTTCCCAACGAGAGCATTTGTGTTTGTGTATGAGTGTGTGTCGACATGTGTATGTGTAGTTGCCGGGATGTTGTGTGTGCGTGTGTGTCTCAAGACCAAGCCAAGACATCTGTTAGAATTCCATCTCTGTTTCTCTTTCCCTCTGATCTCCCAGCTATATTTACCATATTTGTGGTTTTCTTTTAGATGGGGGAAATGTACTCAACTCGCTCCAACACAGTTTTTATCTGCTCAGCTTTGAATACAAATGTAAAATTCAAGAGCTCAATCACCTGAGAACACAGGTCTCTGTCTCCATGCTTTGTAGTTTGGTGTGTGTGGTTTAGGCTGGGCATGCACTTTTACCTCGTGTTTGTGGATTTTGTCATGTATTTATTTGCGTGTGTTTGCGAGTAGCTTCTGCGGAGCTCGCTGGTGAACAACCGCACCCAGGCTAAGGTGGCGGAGGAACTGGGCATGCAGGACTTCGCCATCACCAACGACAAGACCAAGCGTCCCCCTCGCCCTGCGCACCAAGACCCTCGCTGACCTGCTGGAGTGTACGTGTCTCTCGCTCTCGCTCTTTTGATTTCCCCCACTTTTCCATGTTGCCAAGCAACACTACAAACACCTGTGTGTATGCATGTAGATTGCTCCAGGAATTTCACCAGCAAAGGTTCTTTATACTGGCTTGTCATTGAATTGTTCGCCAGGATTTGCAGAGGTCATCCAAGTCACTTTGTCTTCCAATTCACTTAACCCTCCAATTCAGTTTGCCATGAGACCTGAAGAAATAGACAAATATAAACAATATTACCGTGTTTATTATTTGGGGGAATAGTTTTGTCTTCAATGTTGGTAATATTTACATGTTAGGAAATGATGTTTTTCTCTCCACATCCTAAATGTGTTGGTGATGGTCTTTCTCAGACCAGAGGTTGAGTCTGTACACCGAATATAAATACAGAATTTGGACACCAGTCTTAAAAAAAAAAAAAAACATCAGGTAATTAACTCATATTTTAGTTAATTCGAACTCAAGTCTATATGGAGGATGGCTATTTGTCCCTCATGGCCTTCAAGTCCTCACTCATCAGAACAGCCAGAGCGAGAGTTTCAAGCTGGTTCAAGCTGGTTCAAGTAGAAAGCATCGTGACAACATCCAGCTGTGCTTCAAAGACCAGGCCACAAAAGGATCTCACACACAAGCACGCGCACACACGCAAACACAAGCATGGAATCAAATAGAAAAAGCAAAGCCAAAAATGTGCATACACGTACGTTTATAGATGGCGTTCCTGACAATGCAAACAGAAGCTTGCTTACTCTGAGGTGCTTTTGGTGCTCCGTGTCTGTTTGTTCACATGGTGGGGAATGATGTTTGTCACCTCCACTAACACTCAACTAACACTCTCACTGCCATCACTTACCATATCACTCTCACGCCTTTTCTCTTGCTTTTGTTCTTCCTCGCTCTCTCTCTCTCTCTCTCTCTCTCTCTCTCTCTCTCTCTCTCTCTCTCTCTCTCTCTCTCTCTCTCTCTCTCTCTCTCTCTCTCTCTCTCTCTCTCTCTCTCTCTCTCTCTCTCTCTCTCTCTCTCTCTCTCTCTCTCTCTCTCTCTCTCTCTCTCTCTCTCTCTCTCTCTCTCTCTCTCTCTCTCTCTCTCTCTCTCTCTCTCTCTCTCTCTCTCTCTCTCTCTCTTTATTTTGACCATTCAAAACGTCAAGGTAAAAAGAGAAATGAAACCTTTGATTCATTATATACCTTTGAGGAAAGGAAACATCCTTTGATGTGGTTTCACCTCTGCTCCTTTTTTTGTTGTTGTAACTCCTGTCTCTCCTTTCCCTCCCTTTCTCGTGTAGCTTTCATCGCGGCCCTGTACATTGATAAGGACTTGGAGTACGTGCATACCTTCATGAATGTCTGCTTCTTCCCTCGTCTGAAGGTGAGTGCTAGTTCGTGCCCAAGGCCACACAACCCTCCCCCGCCTCACTTTGATCAATGAGCACTTAGAACGAGAGAGAAAGAGAAATGCAGATGGGAAGTAAAAGCTAAAGTGCTAATGGCGCTAGCATTGATGCAGGCGTGAGGTGGGTGCTTGACTTTGGTCTTTAAGTGACAGGTTCTAGCATCTACGGTCCATCCTTTTTTTCTTTTCCAGCCTTTGATAGGAAACTGCTAGCCGCTTGTTAGCCGCAATGCTATCGATCCCCTCGTTTTGAGAAGTGTGTGTGTCTTGGGTTAAGGTAGTGTGTTAAGGATGGCGGTGAGGGGAAGAAGGAGTATTTTTCCACCGGTAAAACAGTCACAGAGTAGACTGGGTTCTTGTTGATGCAACAAAAACACACACACACTCAACCACACACACTCTTTCCAACACACACACACACACACGCACACACAAACACTCCCAAATACACATGCAAAGAAAAAAAAAAAATCTGTACATGCACCCTCCTTCTCAAACACACACACACACACACACTCGCCAGTGAAGCAGTCTGCTGAAGCGTTTTGATGCGCCATGCTAATTGCCGTCTCTGGGGCCATCTCCGGGGAGCCGGCCAGGAGTCTCAGGCGCCCAGCGGAGGGTACCTCATTTCCACTTTCCAAAGAAAGAAAGTTGTTCTCTCCTCTCTACTGCCACCCCCCTTTTCTCTTCCCTCTGACTGGATTCATAATGCTTATATTATTATTATGTTTGGAGAAAAAAACAAACCCAAAAAAACGCGGGGGACGGGGGATGATCACTTGTTTATTTTATTTTAAATGTTTTTCCTGTGGTGTGTAATTATGTATTAGTGTGCATGTACGTGCAGACTCAGGGGTGTGTGTGTGTGTGTTTGTATATAGCCTGTGTGCTGGTTTGGAAACCAGCAAATCGTTTCACTGCTAAAGGCAGAAGAGAAGGCTGTGGATGCCCCGCTGAGAGGTAGAGGGGAAAGGACAGGGGGGGGGGGGAGAGAAAGAGAGAGATGTAGAAATGAAGAGTAAAGGGGGAAGGTGAGTAGAGGGAGGTAGGAAGGTCGGAAGCAGAGCCAGATCCACTCTTGGTACAAAAATAATAGGAACAGACAGTTCTAGATTCGAAGTCTTCCATTTTACAACAAGGGCTGCTTTTCTGTTAATGGAAGTGCTTTTAGAAGTCCCCTTGGATAAGAGAAATGTATCGGGGCCCATCCACCTGGGACCTCCCCCTGCATCTCTCTCTACAGCCAGGCCGGATACACACGCTTTTGTCTTAAGTAGTCCGTGATATGTACCGTCGTTCTAGGCTGAGATGGAGACTGCGAATGCAAGTAAGAGCGAGGGGTGTGTGTAGGAGAAGGGGGGAGCCAGAGAGTGGAGCAGACGAGCGAGAGAGTGTAGAAGAGATGGGGGGGGGGGGGGGTGGGGGGGGGGGATTTTGTAACTGTGGAACTACTGCTATATTTTGTGTATTTATTTTTTGTGTGTGAGCAGGAGTTTATCCTGAACCAGGACTGGAACGGACCCCAAGTCCCAGCTTCAGCAGTGCTGCCTGACTCTGCGTACTGAGGGCAAGGAGCCTGACATCCCCCTTTACAAGTGAGTCCTTCTGACACACACACGCCCTGTACATACAGAAACATGCTGTACATACAGAAACATGCTGTACATACAGAAACATGCTGTACACACACACACACAGTTCACTCTAGGTTCTGTCCTCTGACAAACCCTCACTCCACACTGTACAAATGATGGAATGTCTAACACTACAATCTAAGTGTTTTGATTTTCAACGCAAATACTATTTTACTATAATGCTATATGTGCCCCCCCCCCCCCCCCCACACACACACACACACACACACTTTTTCACCGGTCACCTTCTCTTTCCTTCCCGCTCCTCTCTCTCTCTCTCTCTTTCTCTCTCCCTGCATCTCCATCTCTTTGACCCGTGGGGGCTTGTTAATGTGACAGTCAGCCGCCTTGTGATTTGATTTTTCCTCGTCACGTCAGAGACACCTTTAGCTTAGTCACCGAGGCGTCAGCAGATGCAGCCCAGCGCTAACCCCTTCCTCTGCAGCCACCCAGCTATCGATTAGATGCACCGAAACACGCGCTATCACACCCAGTAGTCTCAAGGTTACCTTCCTCTACCACCACCCCGTCAAATGTTTCCGGCGGAATCAACAGTCTGGCCCCTTCCATGGCTGTTACAGGTCATCACAGGTCATGAGTTGGGTTGTCCATGCTGTTTTTTTGTGTGTGGGGGTGTGTGGGTGGGGGTCTACGGGAGGGGGGTACGTGTGTGTGTGGAACTGCTCTGGCAAGTGTAAACCAGGCTGGATAAAGACTTCAAAAGTAGGTTCACGGAGTCCAGGGGAGTCTGCGCTGTAGGGGAGCTAAGGACTGGACCCCTCTTCAGCAACATGTACAGTAGGGATACAGGAGAATGAACCTCACTGTACCAACATGTACAGTAGGGGTACAGGGGGAGGGATCTCACTGTATCCCTACTGTACCAACATGTACAGTAGGGGTACAGGAGAATGAACCTCACTGTACCAACATGTACAGTAGGGGTACAGGGGGAGGGATCTCACTGTATCCCTACTGTACCAACATGTACAGTAGGGGTACAGGGGGAGGGATCTCACTGTACCAACATGTACAGTAGGGGTACAGGAGAATGGACCTCACTGCACATGTCAAACCCCTTCACCTTCCAACCACCCACATTACCTGAGGGCATGGTGGGATAGCAGGGGATGGGGGGGGAACAGAGCAGACCACATGACACTCACACATACACAGCCTTTACCATGCACATGTTTTCCCTATTAAAGCAGAGGCCTATGCCACCAGTCTCTCAGCAGCAACCGACACCAGTCCTCAGCCCAAAATGGAGCCTTGGTTCCCTCTTAACTGCACTCAAGTTTGTCTTGCGCAATCTTACTACCTCGCTCTCACCCTCTCGCTCCCTCTCGCACTCTTTCTCATGCTTGTACACTACCCCACATAAAATTGACGGCTTCCCTAATGTCTCCCTGCGTTTCTTGTTTCACCTTTTTTCTCATATATGTTTGGGGAGCGACGCTCTCATTCCAAGTGACGTTTTTTCGTCTTGTTCTTCTTCCCCTGTCGAGATTTGATGCCGTCTTGCCTTGTCGAAGAGTTTGTGTTTGTTTTGCACATGCCATGTACTTGTTCATTTGTAAGTGAGAAAGAGAATTGAATAATTAATAAAGTGCCATAAGTGACCACATTGCATTAAAAATGAATAGGTCTCCTGAAATAAGTAAATTGTCTGTGAATAATTTAGGGGACTCAAGCCTGTGTGTGTGTGGGGGGTGTTTATGCAAATGTTAACATTTCAAACTAAACTTGTTTTGTTTGCAGACTTGTATTCCCCTTTCCCTGCTGAAATGGAGCCCAATTGATAGACGAACACATTCTTAAATGTTTAATATGAAATAACTGTTATCTTGTGTCGTCTTGCTGTTGTGTTGTTACATTTTTTCACTCACGCAGTTTGTCCCTGCCTTTCTTCTTCTCCTTGCACTTGTTGATTCTTTTGTATTGTAGCCACGCTGCAACTCTCCAAAGCTTGAAAGGATATCCTGTAGAACATTGTCATTCTCCAATATGAAGCCTTTTCTCCTCAACTCATCACGTTTGGCACGACACGCATCTCCACCTCAGAGGATGATTGCTGGGGCCTCTTTCTGTTGCTCATCGGGCCCTCCAAAAGCTTGTGTGTACTGTGGAGGCACGGTTGCGAATCAAAAGACCCATTCTCCTCCTCAGCAAGCCTCCAGAGACAAATTATATTTGCTCCAAATGAAAACTTTTTTTCCTGGTTCCTCTTTTCTCTACAAATGTATTTCCTTCTGAAGGACAATGTCACGGAGCGTCCTTGAGCATTCTCATGTGTGTTATTAGATTTCTCTACCAACACCCTCTGTCCTCCTTTTCTTTTTCTTCTCTCTCTTGCCTTGTAACCCCTTTTTTCTTCTGCCATGTGTTTTGTCACAGGACCCTTCAAACCGTGGGGCCGTCGCACGCCAGGACCTACACGGTAGCCGTCTACTTCAAAGGGGAGAGGATTGGCTGCGGCAAGGGTCCAAGGTGGGTAACTGTCGGGCTGGCTATCTAGGGACTGCAGACAGGGACCTGGTGCATCCCTCTGCCCTGCTCCACACCCCAAAACTCTGCTGTCTGCTAATGGGCTGTAGAATAATGGCTGTGTTTTATTGATGGTGTTTATTATAGCAATTAAGGTCTCCTCTCTTGGTGGCCACTATCGGGAGAGGCATTATGCAGAATGAAAATGAATCGATTCATTATCGAATTGACATAAAGCGGTATTATGGAAACATCACTCGGGATGGGCGACAGGAGGGGAGGGATGAGAGATAGTGTGAAGTGTTCCTCTCAGCTCCTCACATCCACTCTCCTCTCAGCTCCTCTTCTTCTATCCTCTCAGCTCCTCACATCCCCTCTCCTCTCAGCTCCTCTTCTCCCCTCTCAGCTCCTCTTCTCCCCTCTCCTCTCAGCTCCTCACATCTTCTCTCCTCTCAGCTCCTCTTCTCCCCTCTCCTCTTCTCTCTTCTTCTCTCCTCCCCTCTCCTCTTCTTCTCTCCTCCCCTCTCCACTCAGCTCTTCTCTCCTCCCCTCTCCACTCAGCTCTTCTCTCTTCTTCTCTCCTCCCCTCTCCACTCAGCTCCTCTTCTCTCTTCTTCTCCCCTCTCCTCTCGGGCTCCTCTCCCTCCCTCTCCTCTGCCGTCCTCTCTGCCCACCTCCCAAGGGGCAAGGTTTTAGTTCTCCTTGGTTCTACCTCAGATAGGATTCAGCACTGAGTGACAAGGGTTAGGTTCTTTTTTTGAAAAGTGTACGGGGGGGGCAAGGAAGGCCAGCGCCCCCCTCACCACCCGCCCCCAACCCTTGACTCAGCTCGGCTGAGGAGAAGCCAAACATAAACCCATCAAACGTCTTTCAAACACACCGTACACCACAGACCCCTTTTTGTACTTAAAAGAGCGCTCGCCATCCCTAAGCTGGCGATAAGTTTGTCCCCGTCCATAGAATCTCTGGCTGCTTGCTGTTTTGATATTTACTAGTCTTAAGCCTCAATTCCACCCCTCTCTCTCTTACACACACAAACACTCGAACCGCTCGTCTGTGATAACAATGCATAATGTATGCAGAGGGAGACCGGTGGATAGCATGCGTAAACAGGATCCATGCAGAGCAGCCCAGAGGCTTACCTTGGCGAGACTGATGCACCCAGTTACCTTGGATTGGGGTGGAGAGAGAGGGAGGGAGTCAGAAAATGGTGCGGTTGAGGGCTTTTTCAGAGAACACTTTCCTCTAATCCTCTGTCTTTTTAAGAACCCGTTTCTTTTTTTATCGCACCACTAGAATACAAAAAATAGAAAAGCTTTTGAATATGCTAAAGAGCCTTTCTCTTCTCTCTTTTTACCTCTTTTTTTCTCTCTTTCCCTCCAACAGCATCCAACAGGCGGAAATGGGGGCGGCAATGGACGCGCTTGAGAAATGTAAGCATTCCTAAGTTTTTTTTTTGGCATCTGTTTATTTCATCTTTGTTCAGTTCCTTGCTGGGATTGTTAGTAGCATGCTTCAGCGCCTGATACCAGCACCATGTCGGGTATATGAAAAACAACTGGCAGAGCTATGCCCTGTTGGCCCTTATGTCCAGACCAACAGGTCTGTTTGAAGCACGTACTTCAGAGCACAGACCTGTGTGTGTGGGCGCGCGCTTGGGTCTGCGTGGGATGTCCTCCAACCCACGCATGAACCCCGAAGCCTCGATGCCAGATGTTTCCTAACCCACCAATGGCGACAGGCTAGGAAGGTGTCCGATCCAAAGTTTTCAATTTGTCGTGTTTTGTGTTTGGAGCTAAAGGCGGTAAGCACAGGTCTTGGTCCACGAGGGCTCTTGTGTGAACGACGCCACGGCAGGCGAGAGGGACGGCTGGTCGTGTCCGACACCGCTCTGCGCCACTCCTCGGCCGTGTTTACCATGGTCCCGCAGCACTCACAAGGGGAAAAAACGGACACGGTTTCATAGGCGCATTAGCAGTGCCAAGCTTTTTGCCGTGTAAAATGATCATTCCGGTCCTCTCAGGATGGGACCCGCGCCTAATCCCTCCTGGCGTTCACACCGCGACGCCTCTTAGGATGCCATGCATATGCATGTGCACGCGTTAAACATTAGTCGTAGGACATTTACAGGAAGGTGTGTGTGTGTGTGTGTGAGACCTTCGCTCGCCTACCCAACCCACAAATTAATCATACAATTCAAACTTTTTTCCGCATAATTAGCCGGCGCCAGGTACAAATGTTTTTGCCACAACGGGCCCACAAAAGTAAGGAAGGGCAGAGGGGTCAGAGCTTTGATTTGGTTGGGGTTCTAAACGAGGCCCTGCCTCTGTGTGATTGATACTGCATGCGCCCCAAACCCTCGCTTTAGTTTTCTGTAAACCACCCTACTTCCCTCCCTCACACTCCTCCGATCTCTCTCTCTCTTACTCCGTCTTTTCCTCCCTCGCTTTCTCTCTCTCTCTCTCTCCTCTCCCCCCCCCACCTATCCTTTCTTCACTCCATCCCTCCCTCCCCAGTGTATACCTCTGTCATCGTGATTGATAGATGCTCATTGCTAGTAAATGAACATTTCTCCCCCTCATAAATTGCTGTTTCGTGTGACTAGATTAGCGATGCCTTTTAAAAGGTCAGTTCGTTCCAAATCATCTCACATCAGCAAGTCTCTGGCTCTCTCTTCCTTCCTCCTCCCCTCCCTCGAGGCACGATGCCTCGCTCAGCCCTCCCTGACTTTTGAAGTAAATAAAAGATCCTGTCCAAAGAACTGCATGCCTCACTAAAACCAAACGTTTACCCAAAGTCACCCGTAGTTCTGCTCGAGGCGGCCTACCACTACTGAGTTCCCCCCCCTCTCATCTTCTCTCACACACACACACACACACACACACACATGCCTCACAACAAGCTTTCCTCCCTCCCCTTCCTCTCCTCTGCCGTATGAGTCAGGGTTTGCAGGATGAGTCAGGGTTATGCATTGTCTGCTCTCTTTTGGCCAGAGTTTGCCTCCTGGGTTCCTGTGTTACAGCCATCTCTGAGCACACCATGTTCTGTAGGATATGTAGACATGGTCTTATGACACCAAGTTTAACCCCTCGCATACACAAGACCCTTCCGACGACTCATTCCGCCTCTCCGTTCGCCCTAAAACAATGGGACCCGTCAAGGACGTACATTGCGCGTTTTGATCACTGCATTATGGTCGTGATCACACACGCACACACATTATTATTCCATCTCTTCTCACGTCTTCCTCCTGATGCCTACAAGCAGGCAAACATGGCTGTGTCCACCAGATCCAAAATGGCTCCACTTTCAGGATTTTTTTTCTATGATTAATTTAAGTCCCTCTTGGGTGGTCAATGCGGTCCGCTGAAAGGAACGGAACTTTGTGTGAAGTGGGGGGGGAGGAGGGGGGATTCTGGTGCACCACTTTGTGCCTGACGGGAGCAGAGAGGCAGCATATAAGACAGAGACGGGGAGGAGAGGCAGAGTTGTGTTCACTCAGACAGCTCGGGGCTCATTAAAAGAAACTGGCGGGGCCCCCAGTGCTTGGTGTCTGGCCACCTGTAGCAGATCGGCTGGTGGCTCGACTGACTTTAATTTCATCACTCAATGTCATCACACGCACTCACTCACCCCCCTTCCTGTCCTCCACTCCCCTCCGCCACCACCCCTCTCGTTTTGACAGTCAAGTTTGGAATGAAATGTTCACCAAAGCCTTGACGAGAGGCCGAACATACACATACGCTCCCGGCCCCCACTGCCCCTCCCATACCCTGTAAGGTTGAGCAACGAGGCAACCATTTTATAGGCGGAGATACTTTTTTCCAGTTCGCTCACTTCTTCCTCTCACTCGTCTCTCTCTTGCACACCCATAATCTTTTTCTAGGTCTGCATCATCCCGTTTCCTCTTCTCCCTCTCTTTCTCTCTCTCAATCCCCCCCCCCCCCCCCCCCCCCCAGCCATTTGTTTTCCAAACAATGCACCGTCTCCCGAACAAGGCGAAGATTGCTTTATATCTGGCTTGCAGCTGGAAAGAGACTGGATCTCTCCTCAGCTGTCTCTAAAACCCCTCCTTAATCTCTGGATAAAAGCCTCAGAGTGGATAGAGGCAAAGTACAGTACAGTAGGGGGGGATATCCGCCCAATCGGATGCTTTGTTTACTCTGTGGTGCAGCTCAGCGAGGGGGGGAGAGGGAGCTGCGACTCCCCCTCGTCAACGAAGGTACATAGACATATAGTGTCGGCTTGTTGACTAGCAGGCTCTGTGTGTGGAACAAATGAGGTTGAAGTATGTGTGCCGCAGAACCGTGGAACAGCAGGAATTCCGGGCTTAGGGCCGCGGCTGGTGCGCTGCCGAGGACACAGCAGAGCGTACTCACGGTCACGTCTTTAAACGCGCCTGATCCCTCAGCACCTCCGTGTAGTGGGCCCGCCGCTGCCAAGGCCCCCTGGCTAAGTAGCCCTTCTCGGAAAGGAATCTCAAGGCCCTCACCCACCACTCACTTCCGTCCTTGAAAGGAATTAGCGCATTGTTGATAAACAAAAAAACCTCAAGACGGGCTAAGCCAGTGACCCCATGCTACTAGAATCAGTATGTTCTGTGTTTCTTTCAAGTAGATTTTTTTGTTCATCCTTTTTTCTTTTCTTCCCCCACCAAAAGGGCCAGACGGTGGACAATTCTGAATATGTCTTTGCAATGCCCAACACACAGACCTCTCTGTTCTCACACTCTGCCCAAATGTATGGTGTGAATAAATGAAAAGGCTGGTGCATTCCTGAACGGCCTTTATTCTACCGCATGCAAATGCTCTCGATGCTGCATGTTAAACAGTGCAAATGCACCCCTCATCGCAGCACCCCATTTCCACCCTCACTAGTATTTATCCTTAAGTCATTCCGTCCCAGGGAAAATGCCGGTGATTTCCATATTTTAACTGCAATATGTAGTTTTCTCCTCAAATGTCTTATCAAGCACTGCTAAGCTGTTGAGGGCCAATTTACCTGTCTTCTGTCAATGGCTGTTTTTTGGCAATATGAGGGACTGCATGTAGGCAGCACTCAATGGTAATCAAACCCTGGTTACCCAACGGTTCGGCGACAGACATGGTGTTCTCATAGTTTCACCTTGTTCCAAACCCACAAGGATGCTGGTTCCCAGTCTTTTGACAAAGGAACTGTAAATACTCTTGGTCCCCTGCTCTGAAGCCCATTGTCAAGTCAGTTGGAAGACACTGGCAGTTAATAGTCCTGTTTGTCTTGAGCCTGAGCTAAACAGAACAGGGCATCACAGAGCCTTGACATTGAGTACTTTTTCATTTGCTAAGCGGTTAATCTATACAATCACATTCATTTAGTGACTTTAATAATATGACACCAAGGAGCAGGCCTATCACGCATGATGCTTTCAAATTGAAACGTACGAGCAACATCTTCTTAGATTTCACTGGACATTTTTATATATATATTTCCCCGTCTTGTTACACATCTAATTTAGATATGTTCCCTTCTAATTATGTTATCAGATCTCATTACCATCGCAACCGACACCTAGTGAGGCCTGTCTAATAATCTTTTGTTATTTGACTGTTGTAATGAAAACAGTGGCAGAGGGAGTGAATGGGGGGCGACATCGCCTGCACATGGCTCATGTTTAGCCTGAGTGACATCCTGCGAATGTACACGCGTTAGGAAAAAAGCGAGCGTTTTTTTCCTTGATCAGATACTGACCATGTCTCTTTATCTCTTCCACTCCCTCTTTCTCTCTTTATCGCCTCCTCGGTCCGCTTCTCTCCCTTGGTCCGCTTATCTCTCTCTCTCTCTCTCTCTCTCTCTCTCTGTCTCTCTCTCGGTCTGCCTCTCTCCACCAGATAACTTCCCGCAGATGGCTCATCAGAAGCGCTTCATCGAGCGTAAATACCGACAGGAGCTGAAGGAGATGAGGCGCGAGCGCGAGCGGCAGGAGAAGGAGAGCGACTCTGATGTGGCCACTGCTGACTACAGGAAGTGACAGGGCTCCCATTCAGCCTCGGAAATCCCATCGGTCGGTTGCACCATCTTGGTCCATCTTCAGATCCATGGTGTGGTCCAACCCGAGATTCAAACGTAAGACCGTTGGGTAGGAAGATACGGAGGGCTGCTTCAGGAAACACATAGGCGTTCATATTTAGGGAATTTGCTTTTACGTGTAGGTCTTACTCAGTAAGAACTTGGATAACGCCAGCAGAATAACTTTTTTAACCATCTCTAGAATGCCGCCACACACCGTGGTTAGCGTTAGTGACAACAGAGCTATGGGGTGTTTTAAATGTTTTTGTAATTGTACTTCAAGTATACTGATGATGAATCTAATAATAATAATAAAGGCATCTGAAACTTTGACAACCCATGTACAGTCATGTAGTTTGTTCTGGTGCCTGCTATTTGCACCGATGCGGCCTACCTACATTTTATAGGCTACATATAGCAAAATGGCAGCTGGGATGAGGGAAGGCCCTCACATAATTAAATTACATTATATCTGTAAAATGCCACCATCTGCCTCACATCTGCCACTAGTCGTGGAACAATAAAAAAACTAAACAAAAACTAAAAAATCCACACTTTTGCCCCCACCCTCAATGTGATTTGCAGAATAGATCTTAATTATAGATTGCTGCTAATTAAAAATACAGTTGCAACCAAATCTAGCTTGTTAACCAACCACTGTTCTGCCCTGAATATAAGTTGTGTGCTACACTCATAGACCTGGGCCAAATGTTATCACGCATTGCAGTTGCCAAACTGAATGGAATGTTTCAAAGTATTTGAAATTTACACATCAGTACTGGGTCACCTTTAAAGCTCAATATGTCAGTATTACATGTGTTCCATTCATTGTGTCTAACTGTAGCTTTTATGCTTCATGCTTAGTTGTTACAATGAGAATGAACTCTCAACAATCTTCGAAACATATTATTCTTATTTTTTTCCCACACCACACACACCATAATACAATCCACAAAATACAGAATGAAGTCAACACCCATACGCACAATACAGAGCAAAGAGTCATGATTTTAAAGATATTTAATCGTGTTGAGTCATATAAATATTCAGTACAAAATATCACGTTGTACAAAGCAGATTGATGGACGGCCATTAGTTCAGGGCCCCTTAAACTACGTCACATGACCTCTCGTTATTGTTCTACATTGACAAAACTGGACTGTTGACTTCACATTGTCACCAACATATTACAAGAGGTCGAGCCTTTGCGGCTAACCGTTTCTACATTGACACCCACAGACCTAGCATAGCTTTAAAAAGAGGACATCAGTATAGCCGTGTATGGCAGGCTGCCTTGACTACAACCCCCCACCCCACCGCTTCCTTTATGCAGAGACTGGTCTGTTACGACATGTAGCGACATGACTGTTTTGTTTTGTCCTTAGCGTAGCGTGGTGGAACCGCTGGAAGGCAAAAACAGACTGCACAAGAAGCAGGAGTAAGGATGTGTAATGACATTATGCTGACACCCTGTATTAACGTACACAAAACTGAGGGAGGAGAACAAAAAATAACTGCATTAAATGCGATCTGCTGTCATACTGTCAGGAGCAGCAGTTTAGACCGTATACCTCGCGGGCTGAAGAACAGTTGGTGTGAAGCGTTTGTGCACTACGGTAAATGCTTATTGAAGCAACATTTTGTCACAATCTGGAATAACCACTCTCAGTGGGAGCTCAACGGCCAATAAAAAAAAAGATATTAAGGTTTAAACACCTGCCCACAGTTACTGAGGATACTATTGCCTATGCATGTTGTTTAGCAAACAAGTGTGTTTTTATATATTTTTTTTTAATCCTGGATTGTCTAAGCTTTGTAGACATTTTGGTTCATAAAAGATCTGTTGTGTGACCTATATTATTTGGAAGAACACTGCAGAGGGAAAAATAATATCATAGTGCCAATTATGACATGGTTTTTTATTAGTGTTTCTAATGTCTGCTAAATGTCAGCATCCTCTCCACTTGACATTTTGCCAGAGAGAGAGGGCAGTGCTAGTTTTAGCCTGCCTTTTTTCCTGTTGGCATGCTGCTGCCGTACTAATGCCCCCCTCCCTACTTCAATCTGTCCGCTTATCAGCCCATTGAAATCAAAAGAAGCATGTAGCCTACGCACGAAAAAGTAAGAAAATATGCTTTTGGCCATTTTTGTTTCCCCAAACGGCTTTACCGTTCACCGTTCGGTCCAAATCCATGTTCATTTGCTTGCTTTTGTTTCATTTGAATTGTGGCTGTTCTATAAACAAATGCCACATATCCTGACATTCTCTTGCAAGTGAGGCACCTATTCCATAGAAATGAAAGGTCACAAACCCCCTTTAATTTCAGTTGTTATGGTCAAGGCAGTTCCCATCTTGTTTATTTTCCCCCATAAGAATCCAAGTCGTCCAAGCCTGAGCATTTCACACTTACACAGTGTACATGTTTGCAAAGAAAAAAAATAATATATACATACAGATAGAATACTTGCTATGTTTATTCAGAGACTTAGTGTTTGGTTTAGTGAACTCTTGAATAAAGCAATGTGTTTTCGCACCATTGCCTTGTGTTGGGATGACCTTATTGAGTCTGTTGGATTCAGATGGGCTCAACCATTACAGTACCTCTTGTGAGAATGGTGAGACACCTTCAGTGCTTTGAAAAACGGGGTTTCATGGATGACATGAATCCTCTAAAAACAAAAACTGTACAGCGTATTGTCTTGTATTACAGTACAAGTACGTACACAAGCTAAGAGAGAACTCACAATATGCAGCATTTATTTTAGTCTCAGAAACACGGAAAAATACATATCTGCCTTATCTGCCAGGTCACACAAACGGCTTGCTCTTCCTCCAGCACAGGCAGCTTTTGAAAACGAAATTTGTATATAGAGATATATTTGGGCCTTGCAGATACCCATATATACAGAATCCCCCCTCCTTCAGTCTGAGAGACCCCCCACCCCCCCACCAGAAAGCCGACCCATAGCCCATGGACGACGGTAAAAAGAGCACTTTGACAAACACGTTGAAATCTGTGTCCTCTCCTGTCTTTAGCACTGCTTGGTGCGTGGCACACATGCTCACCGTGTTATCTGTGTCGTGTTTGTTTAACATTTCCTCCTTCCTTTTTCCCCGCCGGTTTCTCGTTAGGAATCCCTATCGCTGTCCTCCCCGCCGTACATGTCGGCCAGTTTCTTAAAGCGCGGCCCCCATTCGCTCAGGTAGTTGTAGTCCTGGTCCCCCTCGGTGGTGACCGACTCCAGCGAGCTGAGCGACTCGGCCACCGAGCCGTTCCCCTCGTAGGCGTAGGTGGCGAGGGAGTCGTAGGGGGGTGCCGTGGGGTCGGTGTCGTTGTCCTGGAGCCTCTGGTTGATGAAGTCCCGGACGTCGCCGTTGTCCCGCTGCGCCGGCGGCGGGAGGACGGGCCGGCGGACGGCGGGGTAGAAGGCCTCGGGGACGATGTCTCGCCGCTGCTTGCTTTCCTCGATGGCCTCCGGGTTGCGCAGCGTGCCGATGTCGAAGGCCTGAGTGTCCTCCTCTCCGCCCCCTTCATCGTTGTAGCTGACGACGTTGTCTCTCACGTCCTCTTTGGAGATGATCAGAGGCTCCTTCTTCCTCTGCCTCCTCAGGGAGGCAAACAGCACCACGATCACTACAGAAACAGAGCGAGAGAGATGACAGATATAAGTGTGCTTGGAACAGCACAACAATCACTATAGAATTAGGCAAAAATAGACCGTTTTTTGGTGTTTTTTTTCTTCTGTTCAGCCTTTTATCCTTTTGTTCTGGAAGCTAGAGTGTGTGGGAGTGGCGTGGCTATACCGAGTGATGTGGGGGAGTAGTAGACTAAAAGAGGTCCACATCATTTCCAGCCACATCAGTGAAAGTGTCTTCGAAAATTCTAGCACCCAAGTCCAGCAAGGGGCTGGAGGAGAAGAGATGTATAGCCCTGTGCATGGCAAGAAGGCTATAAACTATAAGATACAAGGCACATAAGATTTACCCGTCGTTTTGCCCTTCCATGAACAGTATGTGTGTACAGAGATTCATTTGTGTATTCATTCATTTATTCAGTCTCTTGGTTGGTTTGCACTGTAGGTCAGTCGGTCAATTAGTCAGTGACCATACGAATCAGCGGTCCATATGTCAGTCATATTTTGGTCATTCAAATGAATCAAGTCAGTCATTTCCTGTCATTCAAAACTCGAATGAACTCCTCATTCAGCAAGGTCGGTCGGTCGGTAAATCAATCATTTATCCATGTACTCACTGAGCAGGATGATGACACAGAGCAGGATGGCGACCAGAGCGCCGGTGCTAAGCCCCGCCCTCCCTGTGAGAGCCTCGGCGTTGCACAGCTTCATGTTGCCCTCGCGGTCGCAGGTGCACAGGCGCACCGTCAGCGTGTTGGTGCTGCTCTGCATGGGGAAGTCTCCGTCCGAGATCACCACGGGCACCAGGTAGACGCTCCGCTGCAGGCTGCTGTAGCTGCTCCGGCGCGTCAGGATGGAGGCCGAGTTATCTGCGGGGGGGAGGCGGACGCAAACCCGCGGCATTCGTTTGTTTACTTGTGTACTTACACGCACGTTTGCTCTGGTAGCGTGCAGCGTTCAGTAAATATTTGATGGAACCAAAAAAACGACCCCGAACAAAACGTCACACCTACTGATTAAACAATTAACAATCATACTCAAACAATTCAGCAGTGATGATTTGTTTGGCCTCGTGGAGCTGTAAAATGTAGCTGACACAAGCTCGTAAGATGCTCACGCGCTTGTTGTTCGTTTTTCGTTCACGCTCCTGTCCGGCTTGTTGAAGCGGACATCTGGCTCACCTTTGTTGTCACGGACTGAGAAGTTCGCTTTCCCAGAAACCTCTTGGGCTAGACTGAAGAAGAAGCGGTGTCCCCCTATGGGCTCATCAGGGTCTGTGGCACTCACAGTCTGGATCACCTGTCACACAGGAGGAACAAGCAGCTTACACGGCTTAACTGGGAGGTTCTTTAAGGATGGAGCTTGAGAAATAACAGGGAATTAAAGGCCAAAGAGCTGAATCTTTGGCCAATGGGCTGTAGCCCTGGAAGCAGTCTGCAAACTAAGTGAATATAAAAAGTGTGCGTTTAATGTTTTTGTTTACATTGTTTTTTATATATATATATTTTTAATCAAATGTTCTTAGTTTTGGTTCAGTTTACCTTCTGTTCAATTTCAACCAACCATCGAGGTCAGAAAAAAACTATGCCATTGTACCTTCAAAATCATCCTAAAATGTAACTCAAGCTTCAGTGCGAGCAAAGGTAGGAGCTTAAAGCAGAATATTACAGATGAAAGGTACACTTACCTGGTTAGCCTTGGCATTTTCACACACAAACGCATCGTACAGGCTCTCGAATGCTGGAGCATTGTCGTTGACATCGAGCACTCTGATGTACACTGGCACACGGCTCACCTGCCGAGGGTTGTCTGGGGAACACAAAGATCAGTGACTTGACGTTATCGTAGCACAAAGCTGAACATCAATAACATGCAGAGGCCTGAATGCCATTAGCATTCATAGCACAATGCCACTGAGTCGGTTGGCATTTGTTCACACAATGGCCACCAACATTTACGTTTACATTTTAGTCATTTAGCAGACGCTCTTATCCAGAGCGACTTACAGTAAATACAGGGACATTCCCCTGAGGCAAGTAGGGTGAAGTGCCTTGCCCAAGGACACAATGTCAGTTGGCTTGACCGGGAATCGAACTGGCAACCTTTGGATTACTAGCCCGATTCCCTCACCGCTCAGCCACCTGACACTCAATACAACCTAGAACTACTTTCCAAGAGCTGCTCACTCACTGAATACACTCATCTCCCTTGAAGAGACACTTATCTCTTCAACTAAGCTGGAGGAAAAGAAAACTGTCAGTATGTTTAAATCCTACAGCAAAACCACACCACTACAAGCACTGCTGTGCTTGTAGTTCATTGATGCAGGTGAAGTTCTAGAATGTTCCTAGCTGCTTACTAAACTCGGTGGCCACAACAGAGATGTTGTGCCAGGCGTTCTCCTCCCGGTCCAGACTCTTCAGCGTGAACAAGGAGCCATTTCCTGAGTGCACGTTAAACACCCGGTCCATGTCTGTGCGCCGGTCGATGGAGTACCTGCACACACACAGATACAGACACACACACAAATGGTCATTATGAGTATCCCACCGACACACCAATTTGATACAGAAATATGGCGATATATCATCTTGTATATAGATTCCAAACCCAGCGGGTGTCATTGATCTACGTTACCCCTCTAAGGTCTACAGTAGGCTAAAAATAGACGCAACAACTCCAAAACGGTCCGTCTGTGCCCTGGTGTGGACAAACTCACTGACTGTTGCCCTCGGGTCTCCTTCACACAAACACACTAAGACGCACACAACATGCTGTCCAGCGATGCTGTTTTCCTGCGTTCCCCAGACGGGGCCGATGCATCAGAGTGATTAATGGGTGGCCTGATGTCGGAGGAGGCGTGTGGGAGGGGTGCAGTAGGAAGGGTACCCCCTGAATGGGTGCACCGACCAAGGTGCTCAGTCTCTTACCATCACCATCATGTTCATCTCCTCCTCCTTTCACTGTCCCTCCTCTCTCGTTTGCTCTCGCTCCCTCTCTCTCCCTGACTCTGCCCATGTTCTCCTCTCCTTCCATCTTCTTCCCCCTCTCCTTTCCTCCCTGGTCCACTCTTCTGTGCTCTCCCCTGCATCTCCTGGCCTTCCCCCGAACTCTAAATGCCACAGGGAAGATTCCTCCCAATGATGGGTGATAAAAGAGAATGATATCGAACTTGACACCCGTAATTAAAAAAATACTGGAAGTTCAACCTTGAGAATTCTCATGGGGCGACCTAAGATCTCAAAACTGGAAAGGTCCTCAAAAGAGTATAAACCTGCCAGCGCCTTTATTAATTTATAAAAAATAAAAGATTATTGATATAAAACTTGTCTCCAACATCATATGGGGGTTGGGAGTTATCATTAAAAAAAATTACTAACTGTCTTTGCGTTGTGTTCAGGCTATAACAGCTTACTCCCACTTGGTCATGTGAGCAGGCCTACCTGACAGGACTTGGTCATGTGAGCAGGCCTACCTGACAGGACTTGGTCATGTGAGCAGGCCTACCTGACAGGACTGCGGCTGCCGTCGGGGTCTGCGGCGCTCACGGAGCCGATGGCGACGCCGGCGGGCGCGTCCTCCTTCACCTCCATGACGTAGCTGGCTCGCTCGAAAACGGGCGGCTCATCCACGTCCTCCACGAACAGCTTGATGGCGGCCTCGTCCCTGAAGGGGCCCATGGTGTGGAAGCGGGGGTTCAGGTGGACGTTCTCCACCTCCACCCTCATGCTGTACGTCCTCTTCTTCTCAAAGTCCAGAGGCTGAGGAGGAGACACAGAAGGTAAAAGGTCGACCCTCACGCACCCACACACACATTCTCTGAAAACAGTCTCCATACACGCAACATCACAACCTTTCATCAGTACAAACAGGGCGGGTGGTGTGTCTTTTGTAGACCCTGTGACCCTAGTTTAAAAGCACGTTAAGTAAACTGTGTCACACGACTCTCCTTTTCTCTCTCCCAAAAGGGTTAGAGGTTAAGGGTCAAGGTATGGGAAGCACAGTAGCCATCATGTCCTCACCACCTCACACTGCCTGCCTCACTAAGAGAGAACACTGTGGGCAGTAGGATAGGATGGGATTGCAGGTGGGAGTGCATGTGTTGTAGCAAGAAAACTGGCTGCAGGCCTCGACCGTAAGGAGAGATGTGTGTGTGTGTGTTCTCCACCTAGTGTACCAGATTGTTGTGCTCTCAGACAGCGCCTGACAGCATGAAACCCCATACCCATCAAATAAATCAATGGTGCCATCGAAAAGAACTTGATACGAGTCATTGATTTTGCTGTAACATGCGTTACGCCAGACGTTAGGCATCGGCAACACACGCGTGCGTTACTGAGCGTTGCTGTGTGACAGGAGCCCATGGGGGAATGGTGTGCCCTTTCATTAGACAAGCACTTTTAATTAGAGACCCCCAGATGTATACCGTGCTCTGTGCACACACACAAATCACAGAGCACTCTCAAAAACGAACTGTTATATCTGCAAAGGCAATTATATCTTCCTCCATTCAATGATGGGAGCTGGAAGTGATCGATCGTGAGCCGTGGCGAGGGTGCTTGATAAAGCAACTGTCAGATTCTCGTTGAATACATCACAACACACATCAGAGCCACACTTCCCTGCCAAATCTATACTGGCCATCAATACTCCCCGTACATGTTCTTTCTGGAAACCTACTGTCCAATAAGGTGAGTAGTTTATGGTGAATATAACAAGGTTTATTTTATTGTATGAATCCTCATTCGATGTTACCGAATCTGTCAGATAAGGGGATTTGTTGATGTGTTTTAAATCCTTTTTATCGATTCATAAATCAAGGAATGAAAGACTATTTTTATCTCATAAAGGCTTAAGAGGCGTTTGGGGAGTTCTGTTTACACACCTGACAAGAGGCTTGAAACTTTGTGATGAAATGCTTTTGTCTGTAAGCCTGTTGAAGTGCTTGTTATTCACGATTGCTGCATATCGGGGGGGGAGGGGGGGGGAGGGGGTGGCTCTGACCTTCCGGAGGGTGATGACACCTTCCTGGGTGCTCCTGTTGGTGTGGATGTCGAACATGCCTGCCCCATCGCTGCTGCTGATGCGGTAGTCCATGGCGGCGTTTTCCCCGATGTCAGCGTCCACAGCTCGGATCACGCCCACGACAGAGCCGGCCTCCAGCGACTCCGGGGCCTTGAACTCGTACACACCTGGGTCCCCGAGACACACAATCACGCCACAACAAAAACACACATTTTTATTGACATGGGAAAAACACTGCAACCCAAATGTGGACGTGCAAATCTCTTTCGGATACGTCATTTTACGTTGTGCGAGGGCATCTTTTAAAGTCAGGCCAAGTTAAAACCGGCCTCACACAAGGCGGCGTAAATTGTATGCAATTTGTTTTGTGGAAGCGTCGGTTGTTCTGTTTAGTTTTTTTTCTTCCAATTTCTGGCAGAGGGTAGGAGGGGGGTAAATTTCCTTGTTTGGGCCAGATAAATTGATGGTTGCCTGTCGTTCTGGGCAGCCCACTGTATCTGCTATGCTAAAATAAATAGCTGGGCTGTGGGGCTTGTGGACGTGATATACACACGACCTGCCCAGACAAACAGCACTGACACCCCAATAAAACATGCTGACAGTGTTTTGGCAATGCCTGACTCGGCAGGTCTCGGTGATGCGAACGCATACACACCGACACACAGACACACACAGACACACACACACTCAGACACACACACACTCAGACATGCACACACACGTGTATAAATGCGTTCCCAACCAGGCACACACGCACCGACTTCCAGACAACCACTCTGGTTCACACATGCAGAGACAGAGGCACGTGTCCCGCGGTAAGCAGGATTCTGGGGCTAACAGGTATTTAGCATCGGGTGGAGGAAGAGCCATCATTCTGGCAGACGACAATGATATCGCTGCCTGACACTCTGCCTCTTCTGGGTGTCCCATTACAATATCCTCTCTGCTCTCACTCTGTCTCTCTGTCTTCCCCTCTTCTCCTCACCCTCAATCCGTCTGCCCACCCCCCCCCGCCACACACACACACACACAACCACCCATTCTCTCCTTCAAATCCGTCTTCCTGTTTCTCTGTCTACCCCCTTTCCTCTCCTTCGCCCTGTCTCTCTCTCTCTCTGTATCTCTTTCTCTGTCCGTCTCTCCTCCTCCTCACTGTCGATCTGTAGAGGTGAGATGACAGTGCTTGTCTCCCTGCTCGAGAGGGTGATGAATGGAGGAAGGGTTTCCACGCTCGCGTGCATCGTGCCATGCGGAAAAACCTGTTTGGCTCGCGCCGTCAATTTAACCGCGGCTGAAAAACATACAGACACACACACGAACACGCAAGCCACACGGGCACTGACGTGCATGCACACACACACACACTGCTGTTATTGTGTGGGGAACAAAATGACACCAGTAATCTGTCAATCTGCTTTAGCTGTCTTTGCAATTCGCAACCATGAGAGAGGACAGACGGGGAGAGGAGAGACGGGGAGAGGAAAGACGGGGAGAGGACAGACGGGGAGAGGAAAGACGGGGAGAGGAGAGACGGGGAGAGGAGAGACGGGGAGAGGAGAGACGGGAAGAGGAGAGACGGGGAGAGGAGAGACGGGGAGAGGACAGACGGGGAGAGGAGAGACGGGGAGAGGGGAAAACAGAGCGAGGAAGAGGGTTTGGGAGGGAGACGATGTGCAGGATCCTAGAAAGAAGGCAGTGGATGAGCAAAGAAAAGTTGATTGAAAACGAGGGTGAGGGAGACAGACACAAGGAGACGGAGAGGGAGACAAAAGAACACAAAGAACGGAAACAGAACCGCATAGAGATTAGCCATAATGAGGGAAGACGAGAAACTGCGATTTTCAAAGAGGTCACCGTGTCTACAGAGCGTGCAAGCGGGAGCGAGAAAGAGAGGCAGAGATAAAACCCAGAGAGAGAGAGAGAAAAGAGAGGACTCTCTTCATTTCTTAGGGATTACAGTGTGATCTGATGCACTTTGCAGGACCCTTCGCTCCGTCATATGGCTCGACATTTAATTATTCGTTGGATTTAAGAGGGCGCCTCCATCGCACAATACCCAGTACCCGGCCAGAAGCGCACTGTAATAATCCAGACTGATTTTGAAATTGACACCAGATGGAGGATGGCTGATTGGCAACAACTGAGACTAGGTTTAGGTCCGGAGAGGGAAAGAGAGAGAGTGTGTGTGTGTGTGTGTGTGTGAGCGAGAAAGAGATAGAGAGAAATGTGAAATGTGTTTATCAAGGTTACCATGTGGGTGTGCGTGTCAGCGAGAAATCGAGCAATAATGGCAGGGTTTCCCAGATTCGTTAAGAAGCTCTTAACGCCAAGAGCTTCTTAGGAGCGTTCTAAGAGCGTTCTAGAGCGTTCTTAAAACGCTCCTAAGAAGCTCTTGGCGTTAAGAGCTTCTTAACGAATCTGGGAAACCCGGCCAATGTGTTAACAGAGGTTTGTGTGCGTGTATAAAAGTGCGTGTGCTTGTGTGTGTGTTCGAGAGGGTCCTGTACTTGATGTGTGGGTGTGGAACAGGGTGCCACACTCACTCTTGGAGAAGCGCGGGGGGTTGTCGTTGACGTCTGAAAGGGTGATGCTGACTGTGGTGGTCCCTGAGAGCCCACCCATCTGTCCAGCCATGTCCTTGGCCTGGATCACCACCTGGTAGTTCTCCTTCACCTCCCTATCCATGTTCGGGAGGGCCGTCCTGATCACACCTGAGCAAAACGACAGGCAATCAGACTCGTTAGTTTGCGAGCATGGCTTGAGAATCATAGAGATGGAAGGAAAGAAAGAAGAAGAGACCCGTCGACGAGGCACATTCAACCGAAGGCTCCAAGCATCACCGAATACCCAAGAGTGCTACGGTCTAAACACGAGCACTTCTCTTTCATTTGGGTGTTTGCGCGTGCGTGTGTGGGGAGGAGGGGGGGGGGAGACACTTTGAAGAGGTGCTCGAGCACTTTCCAGGCGTTTTCAAAATCCCCCCCCCCCCCCCCCCCCCAACTTTCAGCGCGACACGCTTGATCTGACAGAAGCCGTAATTGACTGCGTATTAGGTGACAGGCGGTGGCGCATCTTCCGTCAACGCCTGCCACGACTTTTGTCTCTGCGCGTGCCCTCCACCGCACTGCCGCGAATAGACTCACAGTACTTTATCCTACTGTCTTTTCCAGTGAAATGTGAACATGAAAAGGTGGAGAGGGAGTGGGAGGAAATAGAGAGGGAAAAAAACGACAAAGAGACAACACATTGACAGCAGTTCAGAGTTCCCTTCTCTGTTTCTCCATGGAGGACATACATCATCGAATACCAAACAGTGGAGGCAGAGCAAACGGATACGGGACAAAGGACACTTAATCATCCTCTCTTTTCATCTCTTCCAAAGTGACAGGAGTCTAGAAGGATGCAGTGTTCTTTCCTAAACAAAGCTAAATCCCCAACCGAAGGACAGGCACACTCTCCTACAGGAGGAGGAGGAGGAGAGAAGGGCCGAGGGAAAACTTGTGCAGTGTGCCTGATGTCTCCCTGTGTTGCTCTCCCTCTCTTTCACCTCCATTTCGTGTTTCGTACCGTCTTCAAATCGCACACGCTCGTGCGAGCGCCCACCATCCTGTCTATCCAGCATACAGGCACGGGGGGAAATCCTGTATCATTTCATGTCCAGGCATGTCGTTTTTATTAAGGGTGGGGTAATGCCAGCTGACATGCCACATCTGGGATCAACCATATTACAGCTAAGCTGTGCACTAATCTGCACATGGCCTTTTTCTTTCAGCTCGCCATTTCCCCTTTTGTTTAAGCAAAACACAGCATCGGGATGGATTCCAAAGGACACATTACACATGATTAAGACTAGCAGCAGTGGCCGGATTGTAGGTTTAGACTAAAGCTAGAGTAGTGGTGACTCAGCAATCAGTCTGTCGTCTTCTCTTTACTGCCTGCGAGGAGAAGTCTGTGTGGGTGCGTGCGTGTGTGGAGGAGAGGGGGGGGGGGGGGTGAGGTCTTCCGAGAGGGCCCTTACCTGTCTCCGGCTCCACTGAGAAGTACGGCTGACCCTGCAGGATGCTGTAGACCACCCTGGCACTGTTTCCATAGGTGGCATCGTCTGCGTCGTTGGCCGTCACCTGCATCACCACGGTACCTGAGGAGAGGCCATGTGACATGGGATCAGGAAGGGCTGGACCGGGACGCGGCTCCACGGCTCCCAGACGTGGGTTTGCTTGACGAGTCAAAGCACTTTCTTCCGCGGTGTCGCCATGGCTTGTGAATGTGTGAACCGTTCTCGATAATGACCTTATCTTAAGCAGGCGCTTTTACAGGGACGCTTCGCATGATGGATCACCAGACAAATCAATAACAAGTCCTGAAGACTGATGTATTTTTCTATCTATATCACAGAATCGCAGTAGCGGCGCCACTCCTCCTTCTACAACAGAGCCCCAGAGAAACCCATTAGTGTATCCGAAGATCTGCCGAGTCTAACAAGGCTAATATCTGATGCAAGACAACGACTGCGATCCATTTTCTTTATCACAGGGACTGAAAGCGTAGTTTCTACAGAACAAAGGGGAAAGTGTTAGCCAAGTGCTACCTCCCAATGGCGCCTAACGGGGGCCAGTCCTGCCTCATTAAATGCATAAGAAAATTAATTGAGTAGAAATATTTAATGGCAAATGGGTATAAATATAGCAATTGTGCAATCCAACAGAATAATAACTTGGTAATATCTCGATAATTCGAAGTCAATGTAAATCTCTCCAAGGGGGAAGCAAGTTCCTATCACACAAGTTTGATGGGGAAAGATAATGATCTGAGGTGATTTGGGATACAATATTATTAAAGAGCTTACATACCAAAGTTGATAGTTCCTCAGATTTACATCTTTGGTCTGCGGAGAAAACGAATTGTAATCCAAAAATCTACCCTATTCAGCCACTAACTAATCATTGGTTTTGAAACATTCCTTGTTTCACTGGGGAAGGGTCAGAGTAAAAGCATAAACTGTGTATTATGTAGACTAACACTGCAGACAATTTAAAGGTTAAATTAAAAGTAGACAGAGTTTTGTGGAGCAATATTCAAAAGCAGTTGCCCTTGTCATTTGGGGAGGGACACACTGTGTATTGTGCTCTCTTGTGGGAGTGACAGTCGAGGAGAATATCTTGGAGAGTTCAATCAACCTTGAGCACTACCATTTTAACCTGGGTATAAGCCCCAAAGAGGCTTTTCGGATTCGACTGATATCAGAAAAAAACTGCTACACACCATCATCACATTGTTTATCAAGCTTGTGTCTTTTGCGGACACCATGGAAAACACATTTTAGGGCTGAGCCCTCAGTAAGAAAAAAAAAACCCGGCCTACTCTGTCACTGTTTGAAGTGAACAAGGTGAGACGACACAGAAGGGGAGTTTGGGTCACATTTAAAGGGCTGACATTTAGAGGCAGTCACACATGTACACATGCTCCGTCAAGCACTGACATCACCCCTCCCTGGTGGTTGCCATGGGCACCCCTGCTGAGGTGGATGAGTGCAGGTCTGTTTCTCCGAGGGGGGTATGTCTGCTGAGTGGGATGGTGGTCATGTGGCTGTGCAGTAAGACCCACATCTCTCACTACCAAGCAGAAGGTCAGGGGAGAAAGTTTGGCGCTCACAGTTGATGTAAACCTTGATATTTATACATAATACATTGCCTATTGTTAGAAGGACATGTTATAAGTCCCTCACCAAGAATTTGTTGGCGAAAGGGCATTTTTTATATGACTGGGTTCCGTCAGACTGCAGTACAACCTATATCAGTTCCAGTCTGAAAAACAACAGTACGTCTAAAACTGGCCTGCGAATGTGCATTAACGAAATGGTGTATTTAAAAGATTATCTCAAATCACAGAATCCCTCGGTAATACACTCCAAACATAATTACTGGAGTGATTCACCTATTTTTCATGGTAACAAAACACTGCTCGCCCTGTAATCTGTCTCATTTAATTAGTCAATCTCCTCTTCCATCGAGTGGACTTCATTATTATGATTGATAAAGCCCCATTGATCCGGACTGATGGGCGTTCTGTAACATCTCTGTCCTGTTTCTTCTGTAAGCTCCCCTAAGCCTGCTCTCCATGGCAAATACAAGTGTAGAATGCATCAACAGTAAACGTAGGCCACATCTGTTAATGGTTCTAAGTCTTTGTGGGTAGGAGGTTTTATGACAAAAGATTTGACCCAATTGAGATCTCCTTATCCGGGTAACTTTGTGGAAGGCTCAGGAGTCTTAAAGTACCAAGCTGGGGTATTGTAGTTTGGTCAAAGGGCTGTGAGAAACTGTACGTACGGACTCTGGTGCAACATAAAGGCTTCCATGTTACGTTTCTGCTCTGTGGTTGGGTTAAGACATTGTTTTTTGACATTGAAATAGTTTGAAGTTGTGTAGATAACTTCTCGGCTGTTGTTATTTTTGTGTATGTGGAGCTGGTCATAACTGTGTTTTGTTTTGTATTGTCTGAATGAAAAGTACGTTTAAGCTGTGTCGGTCCATCAACAAAGGTTGAGAAGCACTTTGTTATATAAAAACCGTTAACCTTAGTGTTAATGCATTCTGGTGAAATTGGGGGCATTTCCAGTATTTCTAACTTATTCTGCACATATGGACCTTTTCAACTGAAGGGTGTGTCAGCAGAATGTAGATTGCACTGGAACTGCCATTGGAGAATTCTGTGGCAGCCTTCCCAGGAACCCAGCACACCACATGGCTCTCCTTATCTTGGGTTTTGGGTGTGGTACCAACACAACTGAGAAAGAAGCGCCAGCCATATCCCCACAGAGTTATTTACACACATATGGGGAGGGTGGGGGGGTTGTTCAGTCACCTAGAGATGAGTAAGGGAGCTCTTTCCCAACAAGATGAGAAACTCATCCACGCCTTTATTTTTTTAAACCAGATGGATTATTGCATTCAGAATGCAGCTGCTACAATTCTTACCAAAACCAACACAACTGAGTTCACATCTCCAGTCCTTATAGTCCTACCCTGGCTTCCAGTTAGTTACAGAATCCAGTTTGAAGTACCAATATACCTTTCAGACGTGTTTCTCCAAAAATACCAAGCAGACTGCTTAGTCATCGGTTGGGCCAACTAACTGTGCCAGTAACTATAGGTCACACAGGGCAAGGCAACTTTGAGCTACTTTGCCCCCCCTGCTGCTGGAACCAGCTCCCAGATCAAATCAGACACTGCCCCACTGTTGCCATGTTCAAGTCTAGATAGAAAACATACCTGTTGTTCCATGTCTTTGACCAGCAAAGCACGGAACTGCACTGCTTTCTGATGTTGATTTATGAATCTATTTTTGAGCAGTTGTTATTTATGTGTTTCTTTTAATTTGTTTAAATTGTGCCTCTGTAAAGCATTTTGAATTTCCATTGTCTATGAAATATGTTATAAAAATAATCTCACATTGCACAACGCAAAGATGAGACTAAACAACAGCCCGTACAGCAGTAACACACTACACACCTTCAACAGAAGTCTAAGTAGTTTAGTTCAACATTTCTATTGATGTGATTTTAGTGTACCACAAGGCTAATTGTACTCTGTGCCAAGAAAGAATATGCTATTGAGTGGTGTCCAGTAGTATGTCTATGGTGTCAACGGGTTCCTAGTGTGTCTATGGTTGAAGTGTGCATTATTATAGCTCCTATTCTGCCCCCTACATACCTATGTTGGACATCTCAGGCACGCTGGCAGTGTAAATGTCCTTTGTGAACTTGGGCTCGTTGTCGTTGATGTCGTGGATCTTGATGATAAACTCAGACTCGCCCTCCAGCGCTTCATTGGTGAACCTGTTGACGGCCTTGGCGCGGAGCGAATAGTACCCTTTTTCCTCACGGTCCAGCCTCTTGGTGGCATGGATGTCCCCTGACTTCTCGTCAATCTTGAACAGACTCCCCGCCCCCTCGCCGGTCAGGACGTACCGCACGCTCCCGTCTCCTCGGTCGCCATCAGAGTGGAGCTAGAGGATCATGGGAAGAGAAGCGGATGGGAGAAGGAAATCAAAATTACATTCACAGCAGAGCTGTGACCTCAATACATACAATTTCTGCATCTTCCATGAATGTGTGAATTTCAATGATTCCACTACAGTCTGAGGCACCACACTTCCATTTAAAAAAAGCATTTTCATGTCTTGGACATAAGTGATAAAAGCAAAATGGTAAATGCCAATGTTCTACTTCATACAATTTTCTACTTCATATAATGCCCAGTTCTCGACAGAATCGAGCCACAGACAGACACAGATTCCTTCCTTTGTAGTTGGATGTCACCTGGTCATGAAGACCAAGTCAGTAACCTACGTGCTCATGTGCCGCACCGCCAAACACCCTGAATATCTGAATCCCCTTCCTGCTAGGCAGACATTAAGGTCCAGTCCAGAATGGGGCTCTCTCCAATCTATGCTATTTGCTCTCTCCCTCTCAAAGTGTGTTTTTGTCCTCCCTCTTTCTGCATGAACAGCAGCTTAGCTTGCGCTGACATTTTAATTCTGTCTCCAAATCCCCTCAACATATTTATCTCAGGGAACACATCAAAATCTTGTCCAGTCTGTCTCGTTAGTTTTTTTTGTTTTTTTTTCCTCTTCCTGCAGTTTTTCCCCGCACCCTTGCCTTTGATAACCCAGGCAACAGAAACATGATGATAATTGCACGTGAATGTAAAGGGCAAGGAGAATAAATGTATTTGTAGACTAAAATATGTGATGGCCTACCTCCAGACAAATAAATACATGTTTGCATATCCACGAGGAGAAATAATATTCTGATTTTCAATGAACAGGACTATTGTCATAGCGGGCATGTGTTTGTGTGTTTAGGGGGGTATCGTCTAGAGATGCGTTTGTGAAAGTGAAATATCGGAGTCAGTGCGAGGGCGTGTGGGAGGCTCGTTCCTGGGGCTGGTCCAGATAAAGGCATGTTTTGCATCCGTGCCAGTCATGTGGGAGTGCTCTGTAAAGTCTCTCTCTCTCCCCCCCCCCTCTCTCTCTCTCTCACTCCCCTTCTCTCTCTCCCTCTTTCTCTCTCTCTCTCCATTACATATTAAAAGGGTTTTCTTAGCAGGTGCTGAGAGGCCTTATTCATTTATCCTGCTGTACTGAGACAAAGCCATAGAGACACGATGACTGGTATATTGTACATGATCGTATCACTCTAAGAGCAATAATAAAAGAACAGTAACTGTCACTTCTCACTACCTCAAGAATCGGCGCTGTACTACCGGTTCAGGGAATACTGCACTGTACTGTACACTGTTCAGAGATGAGACATCATTAACCTCTCTCCGGTTTAGCGCAGTGTGCTCCCAGATACCTACCCCCACATGCCTGCGCCTGTCCATTTGATTTTTCCCGTTTGTGATTGGCCGACAGATGCCAGTAACTCTCATTCGTATGGACAAAGAGGGACCCCCCAAGTTGTGGAGGAGAGGCTCTCTCTGTAGGGTATTACACAGCGGAACTCGAGTACAAACCATGGGCGACCCCGTCCTCCTCCAGTTGCCCACCTCTGCTCTAAATGTGAATTTACTGCCCGCCCGGTTACTCAAATAAGGACGAAAAAAACCTCCTTCCAGAAATCAATCTGGAAGCCCAACGTGCATTCACAATGGGCCCTTGATCAATTTTTATTGAAAATACAATTAACCTGTCACTGAGGGCAGGGGGAGGGGAGGTGGAGGGAGGATGGGGGCCTTCAGTGTGGCCACCAAAAAGCCCAGGGGGATGTCAATAGCTGGCCTTCCCTCCCCGTCGTCCCCGATACCAAAATTGTAATGAGACAATGGAGGGCCTTTGCTAAAACCATGAGCGCTGGCAGACACTTGGTCACTTGTGTAACTACAGTAGGGCCTCCAGACAGCAAACTAATATCTTGAAAAGGCTACAGGGTCGGTGACCACACTCAATCGATCGAAAAATAGACCTACTACTATGCATAATGAGAGAATCCTTTTGTTTTGTTTCAGAGATATATCAATGTCAAGTGCCACAAATGGCTTTGGCAGAACATATCTGGCCGCCATTTGAGTTCCACACAGCTTGGGAGGAAGTACTGAAGAGTGTTTGGAAAAAGTATTTTCACAAAAGACCTCAGGGCAAGTAGCTGGTTAGCCTTTTAGCCCTCCAGGTCTAACCTCTCAATCCTGGCCTGCTCCTGTGACCAGATGGTAGAGCTGGCACTGGTTTTGAGATGTATTACTGTTTGGTGTTACGTAAAGTTGTGATAATATGATGCATTCGGGACCTCTGGGTTAAATGTCACCTCTGTTGAGGACCAAGCATATAACGCCTTTTGTCCTGGTTTTCCTCAGATCTATTCAAACATCTTATCTTTTAATTACCATGACTTTCCCCATAGTTTGTATTCTATTTGTAGTCAAATATAAGTGCCCCTTAATTTAAATATAACTTGACTGATAAAAAAATAGTGATAATGAGAATACAATTACACCCATTCAGCCAGAGGACTTTTAAAGTGGTAAATGATAGCCGGCAGCAAGCCGGATGTGTCTAAGCAATCTGGGTGTATCTTATTCAGACATCTCTTTCCCCTCCCTGTAATGTTGTCCGACAGCTGTTTGCCAGCCTTGTCACCACGTGACCTCATCACCCCCCTCCCTCTCGTGTCCTACGCTCCGGCCACTGAGGAGATGAGAAGATAATTGAAGCCCCCCCCCACCCCCCCACACACACACACACTTCCCGTCTGCCTCCACACACACACACACAGACATTCTTTTCACCTAATTAACATAACGTGGCAAATGTGTGCTCTGGGTCGCTGTCGGAGACCGTGGTAGCCGTTGCCATGGCACGGATACAAGGCGCCGTGCTACAACCACCCTGTACCCCCCTCCACCACCACCCCCCTCCCCCCTTCCATGCCCATATTGCAAACTCCTTGCGTCTGTGCCAAGGTGAGCAGCTGGCGATGGGGAGCATGAAAAGAGACAGAGAGCCCCCCCGCCCGCCCCCCTTCCCCCGCATCACCAGCCCCTCCTCCTCTCTCACCCCTCGTGGTCCTCTGAGGTTCTGAACCCTTCCTACAGATCCGTGTGTGTGTGTGTGTGCGTGTGTGTGTGTGTGCATGTGTGTGTTTCAGAGTCACACAGGGACTCGGGAGCACATTATGTCTGTGTTCATTTTCTGCTTTCTTTCCTCCTGATTTTCAGCCTATTACTGGAGGGCAGAGAGGGGAGAGAAGGGGCACAGTGAGAGAGAAAGAGTGAGAGAGTGAGTGAGGGAGAGAGAGAGAAACACTAGTCTGTTAGCTTGCTGGGAAATTGCTAAACTGGGGAGGATTCTACCAACAAGGCCTTGAACCACTGGGGCCTATCAGGGCCTGTAAATACTTTATGAGATATGATAGTGCAGCACAAATACTCCTCAACCACAGGCCATTAACCGTTTTCACTGGAAATGTGCCCTTTGGTAAAGCGGGAGTGAGAAAAAAATAATGAAATAAACAAACAGACTGTTCCCCCTGGTGACAGCAAGGGACCTCAGAGGCATCTGTAGCTCGCCTGCTAATGAGAGTGAGAGCCTGATTCCCCTCCCCTTCCCCTCCTCCAAGAGAAATCACCAGCCAACACGCCCAGATTAGCCACCAGCCACAGCTACGCGCATCTATGTTTTATGTGTGCCCTGCCACAGCTCCTTTTCTCCTTTTGTTTCTCTTGCTTCGGGAAGGGGGGTTGGCAATTTTGTTTTGTTAGCGGAACTCGATAAAGCCATCGTCTAGAGGAAGTGCTGGGAGATTGAGTTCAGCAAATAACCATCTTGTAGTTTAAAAGCGGTTTCATCATTCTTTTCTTTTACCGAGTGTGAAGAACAATGCTCTCTTGCTTATAATAACCTGCCATTGTGTTGTTTCCGATTCATTCTTTACTTCGCTAACAAACCTTTATTGTTCAGTCAGGAGCTTTTCTCGGTGGAATAGTGTCACCCTCAATAACACAACCGGTGGCTTTTGTGTACTTGTTTTTCTTTCAGAGTTCGTTGTGAAGTGCATTGTGGGATAAAGATCTACACCTGAAGATACAGATGCCGTTACTTGTTCGGGTTTCCTTTATTTATTATTTTGCCATGTGCTTTTACTCAAAAGCCATTAATTCCCTTTGGGCATAAATTCATCGCTTGTACTCTATCAAGCAATTAAGAATGTAATTGTAATCAGATAGGAGGGCCTGTAATGTAGAAGACAACTGGCTGGAGAGTTGACAACAGATAGAAGAACCCAGCTGCATGTGCTCGGGGAAAGAACACAATCGGCCCTAGAGCCGTGATTAAGTGTGTGGCGTTCCACTGGCGTCGCCTTAATGGCGTCTTCAGCAGGAAAGGGCTCTTAGGCGGTGGCCCTCAGCTCAAAGGGCTCCTTTGAGTGAGAGCATACCACGCTCTGATAATCCATAGTTCTCCATTAGTTCTTTTATATGCTCGAAGGACGAACGCCACATCAGTCAACGCGTCCCCTCCGATAGAGTGGTTTGATTGTGCTCAGAAAAAAGTGACTTGTGATCTTCTGTCTTCTTCTTCTTTTTTTCTTCTTCCTAATCTTCCTTTCTTTGGATTTCCACGTTTTTTCTGCAGTCTTTTCTTGTTTTTGTTCTTTTACGTAAACGAGTGTTGTAATCCTTTTAGACCCCCCGGCTGAAAGTCAGGGCTCTCTAGGACACAAAACGTTAGGGGAATCTCATTTGGGTTGGATGACTCTATCCCTCGGTGGACTCACTACGCGAATGCAAAGCATCGTGCAGCCCCCCCCCCCCCCCCCCCCCCCCCCCCATTCATGCGCTCGCACAAAACGCTCTTTCTTCCAACCGCGCTCGTCCTGACCTTGGACTGGCAAATGAATCGCAATCTCCTCAATTACGCCGCATAAAAAAAAAACAGACAGGCATCTTTGACTGCCACTCCCCTGCATGTAAAGCTGTGGCTTATTTGATATTCGTCGTCGTAGTCTCTCAATGTTATCTAGGTCGACGTTGTGTTTTCATTTTGGCTGACAAATGATGCAGCTCAGAGCAGGGCAGGTTTGGCTCCATGGCAGGGCACAAACAACATTTCAGGAGACAGAAATGTAACTGCAATGGACATCTGTTGAGCACTCAACCACACAATCTTCAGTACTGTACAGTAAACAAAAATACAAGCGCACTTTACACTAAGCTTGTGAAAGCAGTGTTAGGGGGAAAACAGTGTATGTCTGTTACACTTGAGTATAACCGGCCAAGAATATCAATAGTATGAACCCAACATATGACCTCCAAAAGAATGTGCTAAAAGAATCTTTTGTATGATCAAAAGAAGTATCTTCAACTACATTGCTCTCAAAGGGCTGGTGGTTCGGTGTGAAAGAAGCGATATTGACCGCCACGAACTGGAACAAGTTGGTCGGCAGCTGTGAGCATGCATGTAATTCAACACCTGTTTCCATGGCCTTTCTCTGAATAAACGACTGAACCTGAACATGACAAAAGAGGGACGGGCGGAGCCACATTAGCAGTGGTCGAGCGTTCCCCTGGGAACTTGAGGGAGAACAAGGCGACGAGAGTGAGAGGGAGCGTGTGTGTGTGTGTCAGGGTACCTTGCCAACGTACTGCATGTCCGTCCCAGTGTACTCCTCCAGCAGGAAAAACTGGTTCCACATCCACCCACGTTTGGACCTTCTCAGCGGCGCTCCATTGGCGTCCTCTCCCATCAGCCCCCCCGCCGCCGCCGCCACCCGCCCGCCGCCCCCCCTGTAGTCCTCCTCAGGGATCGCAGGCCCTCGCTGGGGGAGCAGAGGGTGAAACAGGCCCACAGAACCAGCAGGAGACACACCGTGCCTCTCTCCATCCTAACTTCACTCTTTTCCCTTCCCTGCTTTCCTTCCCTTCTCCTTTTCCTTCCTCCCTTGGTGTTCTCTGGTGAGCGCTCTTTGGTCAGAGCATTGGGTCTCTCTTCATACTGGTTTCTGCAGCTTGGGGTACCTCAAGACTCCCATAGGCTCCTCCAGCCTTGGACAGCACCTGGTAAGACACAAACAAAAGGTCAGGGAAATGTCATCTTGTACCGTACCTACTCGTCTCTTTAGAAAACACATACTAATTTAGAGTTCCAATATATGACTAGGCACATCGAGTAAACATTTCTGCTCTCCGGAACCAAGAATCTGTACACAAAGTGTTCATGTGATGGACGTGTACTGATAACGATCACAGTTGCCTTGTTCCCACATGAAAGCTGTGTACTGCAAGTTTCGAGGCCAGTCGTTGGTGAATCAACATGGTATGAGAACTAGCACGTCTCTCTGTATGTCTGCGACGGTGTGTAGAGGTATCTCTTTAAATCATCTGCCTGTGAACACTTTGTTATCGAAGCCAGCAGCCCATCAATGGAGACCCAGAGCAATGTCAACTCCAGTTTATTACCTTAAGATCAATGTAAAGATACTGAAGCAACATGGCTGTTTGCAAACCACACAAAGGGAGCCCTCAGCAATGTAGCCACAAAGAGCTCTCTCTCTCTCCCCTCACTCTCTCTCTCTCTCTCTCTCTTCCACACACACAAAGACCCCCCGCCCCCCATTTTTCTACTTCCCTCTCAATGGGCCATGAAGGCATTTGTTGGCAAACATGAGAAGACTATGGAACCGGAGAGACACCGAGAGAGGGGGTAGGGATACAGAAGAGATGTTGTGTGTGAGGGGGGGGCAGGTATTCTTCTTCTTTTGTTCTCATTATTCTTGTGCTGGGCGATATCCAAGGCCGGCAGCATGCCACTGCCCCAGTCTTGGGCACCGAGGGTTATCAAGGGGTGGGGGGGGTGGGGGTGGTGGTTACTGTAGGGAATGAGCGAGCTAGCGTCCGTCTCTCTCTCATACAAGTTCAGATTGGGGGAAGGGGTGTAGCCTGTGGTCTCCTGCCAGGTCTTCTCCCCCTCTAAGGACACCGAGAGACAGAATGGGGGGAGAAGGAGAACGCGAATTGAGGGCACTGAACCCCACGTACCAGAGAAGAGAAAGGAGGGGGGTAGACTGGGAGGGGGGGGGGGGGAGTGAGACAGGTTTGGCAGGAGGCACTGTCAAGGTAAGGTGGGCGGAGAGAGAAACACAATGAGAGCGCTCCAGGGGCATTGGGGAGAGAGA
>NC_090064.1:9918692-10120402 GCF_038355195.1 Osmerus mordax
TTTCCCGCCTCTAAATAACGTCTGTCCACCTTGATAATGGATCTCGCCGCACTCGTTTCTTTGAAATGAACGGTGCCATTTTTGGAGCGGATGCATTGATTGCCTACACAAAGGTCAACTTGCACATTGTGAATTGAAATCAGCCAAAGTGTTGTGTGACCACGTCCGTGCCTCTCGCGACGGTCTCTGTGCCTCCCAAGCGACAATTACACAAGGAGAACCACTGTGAAAACACAATTCTACCTCTATTGACTATAACAGCGGGTCACCAATATAAAAAGCTACAAACCCAATTGTCACACAACACTAAATAATTCATGAAGCTAAGACAAAGACATTACAAATCTAAAGTATGGCTTCAATAAAAGCACGGGCGGGGAAAATGTGTTTCCTCCAACCAAGAGTAATGGCTTTCCCTCGAAGCTCACCGTAAAACAACATTGGGACAGTTAGAAACACCTGCTTTTACAATATTAATGGCAGTGCCTGGGTCACACACACACACACACACACAAGCTACACTTAGACATACACTTAGCCTATAGAAACAGATAGAACATTTCCACTTTTGACTCTAATTTGAACAAAGTTCTCTCATAATGGATTGAACTTCAAGCACAAAAGCTCTTTTATATATTAAGAAACCCATTTGTCAAGCAGGGGAATTTTTCCAGCTGTGGATTTCTTTTACAAATAGAAATAATACATACTGATCCTTTACAACCATGCAACACACCTTCACACAAATTGGACCGTTCAAAGACACGTCATTTCATTCAGCAATACAATATACTGTATCTCAAATGTAAACACCTTTACACATTAGCTGAATAGCAGGCAAAAACCCATCCTTCTATTCCATTGTCTGTCCATGCAGCAGTCAAAGTAAATGCAAGTGCACCCTTAGCTGTAGCCTTAAGTGTCATGGCATCTCTGACCTGACATTATGTTTATTTACCTCAACAAGCTATTCCCCATGGGGGAAGCTGGCCTCATCATTGAAATGGCTTTTTTATAGCCACTCCAGGGGAGTACGTTTAATGAATGAACCAAACTGATTGATCCAGAGGAGTTAAAGTTCGCCTAGAATTTGATTCTGTTTTGCTCACATATGCGCAGATAGAGAAGGTGTGTGTGCGTGTGTGTGTGTGTGTTGCACACAAGGGACCCCCCACCTCTCTGTACACACACATTTAATCATGCTCACCTTTGCTAGTGGCCAGTGCGACTTCCAGCACATTTGTAATTACCAAACTCCTCAGGGGGGGAGGGTTGGCTGAACAACAGTAGCAGCTATAGGTCAGTCTGCTACACTGTAGCTGACCATATGGGCCCCAGACCCAGGGGCAGTGAGGGGACGGGTGGGAGGACGCCAAGTGCTGGCACCGCTATGCCATGCCCCCCCCCCCCCCAAAAAAAAAACAACCCAAAAACAACAGTGCGCTTGAAGATTGAATTATGAGAATACACTTCCCGGCACACAGCCTTATCGAGCGCACAGCACATTGCAGGTTTCTATTCACTTTCTATTTCCATTTTCACACCTGGCCTATTACCAGATAGGATACGTTCTGGGAAACATCAGTTTAGTCCCCCCTCCCCCCCCCCCCCCACCCCACCCTCCCCGCGCCCCTACCACCACGAAACCAGATTTGGAGTCAACCGGCAGGGCAGTCAAAGGGAGGCAGCAGGGTGTTATCTATCACAACCTTCCCACCCAGTGCCCCCCCCTCCTCCTCCACCACCCTACCCCTGCACCACCCCCAAGTCCTGCCTCGATGTCTGCGGTGTTATTACAGATAAACAATCAATATCACATTAGCGCACCGTGGGAGGCTACTTGGAGTTTAACAGCCAGACGAGGGGAGAAAAATATGATTCCGGGCCCAATGTCATGGGCGGACTCGGAGCAACCAATCTTCCCTCATGAACAGGCGGAGCGACATTGGGAATGTAGGCCACTTTTTTCATTATCCAACGCCATCCTTTCTTTGTGTTTGGGGTCAACAGATACACTTCTTTTTTCTTATCTCCCTCTCTCTACATCTATCTCTCTGTCTTTTTTTTTTTTTCATTCTTTCCTTTTTTCTCTCTCTTCTTCTGAGGCTCCTGCCACCCCTCCTATCCTCCGTCCCAGAATGAAAAGCCGACTGCATTAAAAAAGTAATACTGTACCTAATAGCGAGTTTGACCATGGATATTGGAAAGCAGGACCCCTTGCGATCGATTTGGAGCGGGGAAAGGATATTTTAACACAATTCTTAGCCAAGCACTTCCACTCTACAGTATCTGAACCCCTCTTTTGATGATTGCTTCCAATCCACTGTTTTTACTGCTGTTTGGACATTTGGACAACCACTTCATCAACAAAAGGGCACGGGAGCCAATGCTCTTCGTTTAAGCCTGACCTTCATGACGCTCACGTGCCATCGATAAAGTCCCCACACTGAGAAAATCTTCTTTCCGCTCAAAACGCCTATGAATGGCTGAAGACAAAGCTGGAACGGTAGGCTTGAAGAGCCTAAAGTTTCTCAGGCTGGAACTTATAATTCCCCTCATTCCTCTCCTATTCATTTCACCCCCCCCCCCCCCCACCACCACCACCCCAGAAACTGTGGTGCCAGTAATATAATGCTACACCCACACATACACACACACTTGGACTGGGCTGAGTGATTACAGAGTGTGTTTACTAATACTGCTGCTCACTTGCGGCTTTATTAGGCGGTGCCAGACTTTCCATTAAAGAAGGAGGAGGCAGGGTGGAGGGGGAGGAGGGGTTGCGACAGAGAGAAAGAGAAATAAGAGAAGGCCGGGAGGCCGCACCCTCACCGCTTGATTTACGCCTTCATTACTCTCCCTAACTCTGCTTATTGCAAATCATGACACTGCTTTATGAGCTGGATCCGCTGTTAGGACAAGGCCGGGGAGACAGTGGCTGGAGTCCATAAAGCTGCCGTACAGGACCCGTCACCACGCAGCATTCACCCTACTCATCCTGCTCTGCCGCCCCCATACCACCCAGCTGGCCTGGCCGAGAGCTGGGTTAGCAGCCACATGGGCCAGACACGTCCTAACATTCAGATGACAGCTTTCCCCCCAATCTGGTTCCCCATCTCCAATAAAACGTCTCAGATGCAAAAAACCGCAGGAGACATCTCACTGGAAGCTCTTTCCCTTGTTTGGCCCTGTGGCTGACACATTGTAAGTCCTTGCTAGCTAGTCAGGCTTTAGCTTTACCTCTTCCTGGGTTATTTGTCAACTCGCCAGATAGTGCTCCGCTTGCACCGCTGAGACTAGAAAGCTGCTCTGAACGTTCCACACAGGGAGACCCGTCGCGGTTTAACTCCGCCGTGGTGCCAAACGCCTTTGCTGGAGGGTGCGCTTGTTATGGATGTCACTTCCCTGCGAAGAGGAGGAGGGCGGATGGCATGTGTAGGTGTGTGTGCGGTAGCAGGTGTGTGTGTGGGTGGGGGAGCGGGCGGCTCATAAATTGTGCAGAGAGGATCAAGCGTGTAGGTGAGCAGGGGAGGGGGGGTCAGCGTTGTGGATGTAAACAGGACGCAGGCCGAGGTGGAGACCCCGAGCAGAGAGGTTGGTTATATGTATGTAACACGGTGCTCCAGTCTGGCCTGGCCTGTCCCGTCTGACTTCCATGTGGAACGGGGGGGATGACAAGCTGGTTGACAGATGCTTCTTCCCTGTCCATTATTTATGAGAGCATGGGAACACAGGCCGCCGTGTCTCTCGCAAGCGTCTGCAGCTGGCAAACTTTGACTTTGTGTTCCTGTGTGTTCGTGCCTTGGGGGGCGAAGGAGGGCAAGGGCGGGGGGCGGGGGAGCATGTGCTCTGTATGTGTAAGGGCATGTGGGTGTGAACGTATATGCAGGAGGGATTCTATTCAGGTATTGTGTGCGTGTGTGTCTGTCCATGTGGTGGGTATGCGTGTGTTTCAGTTCAGGAAGTGTTCACGATGTGTGTGCGTGTGTGCTGAATCCTCAGCCAGTGACTACACCTAGCTCTGTGAGCCTAACTCTTGACCCTGTTGAGTAGTTCTCAGTCACTTCAGACAGAAAACCCTCCCGTGGGCTTGGTGTGGATTGGAGGGCCGTACAAGCCAACCATCTCCAGCTCTCTTAAAGCCCACTTAGAGAGCTTCAACCAGGGGCTTTGGCCAGCAGATTAAATTAGGGGGATGATTAATTGAATCTGGTGGCGAGGAGCTTGAATGACTGATAAAAGTCGGCCAGCGAGGCACTCTCACAGGACTATGGGTCTAGACACAATACTTCACAATCAGCTTCCTGATTCAGTTTCACTCAATGACATCATTGCTATTCTTTCCATGTGCCCCCGGCCAATGAGATGTTCTCGCTGGTATACTCTAGCATGTGCTGCTAGAGTATGATCGTTAGCACCACTAATAACCAGCACAATTAATACAAATGGAATGTTTAATGCAATTTTTCCATTTCAAAGAAATTCCCAGAGCTTCTTACATCAAATTCAACTCGTTAGTGTCCTCGGGCTAACAATAATCCTCATTTGGCATTGCCTTCACTTGATCAAACTCAATTAATATGAAGCAGCTTGCAGCCTGCTTCGCGTCAGGTAAGACTTCTATCAGACCTGGTACAAAAAATGCAAACGCTGTCAACAAACGGAGGATGAATTTGATTTGTTTACCTGTGCGGTACGACAGTGGTCATTGGAACAGTTGTGTTTTGCCGCTTTTTTTGGAATCAGAGAGCACCTGTGTCTCAGACAGGTCCCTGCTCTCTGAGGTCTGGCCTCAAACAGTAATTTGAGGCCTTTGAAGCCCCCCATACAAATCTGCCTGTCAGTTATCTGTCAGCGCGGTGCTCGGCTGTTGTGGAGGTCTCAAAGACGATGACCTTTCCACAAAAGGCGACATGTTTCACCCGTAATAGCGGCCTCAGTGACATATTGTGCTATTATTAGTACACGGTTCCTCTTCATGCAGACGTAGTTGCTTCTATTGTGCTGTACCCTTCCCCGAGGGACCCAGGTCCCAGAACACGCCAGCTGGGACCATTTGGGCATCACATAGGTCTTTGTAGTTTCTGTCTCTCTCTCCCTTTCAATCTCTCTGTCCTACCCTCCTATGCTGTCTTGCCTTTCTCCTTCCCAGTACAGATAAGCTATGAAAACATCTCAAATGGGAAGACAAACTGCTTTTATAACCCGGAGATCAGAGAACACAGTGGGTTCACCTGGGAGCTCAAAAGGTCTGTGAACAAACCGACCGTGTACTCACACGCACCTTCCCAGGGAAGGGCCTGTGGACAGTGGTAAGGTAGGTGGTCACCTGACAGGAGTGCAGATATTAAGAGAAAAAGAGAGAGGGAGGGAAGAGAGAGTGACTATGGGACTGAAGGAGGCATGTCTGTCTTTGTGCTAGCAAGATGACTCTCATGCTTAAACTTGGAAGACAGCTTTTCACACCCGACACGGCCCCCATTGGCTGGAGGTGTCATGCTTCGTATGCAATAACATGGGTCATTCCTTCCCGAGGCTGTTAGAGAGCAATCACATTACGGTCAAACACAAACACACACATCACAAAAATGCACAGGTATACATCAATAACCCATAGGTGTAAACCCATAACTGCATTTCAATTCCCACATAAAAATAAGGGGGGTTGGGGGGGGGGCTTGGTACAAGACATCCACCACTACTCCTCCGAGGAATTCACAGCTAATCCTTCTCACCTCCCTATGCCACATCTCTCTCTCACTCCCCACTCTTTCACCAGTCCACCCTGGAACAGGCTCACTGGCCCTGCGATGACACTCTCTCTGTCCCTCTCTTTTGCTGTGTGTGATCTCAGGACAGGCGCTTAGCTGAAGCCGGATGCCAGCCCTCCGATTACCCTCTTTCTCCTTAGAATGGGGTTAACCCCCCCACCTCTCGACAGTCCAGAATCCCTGTGTGGGTTTCAGATAGGCAACACAGAGGCCCAGCCTCCACCCTCCACCCCACCCCGTAACCACCACTCTGAACAGCAGTGTCTTGGGTCTCGGTCTGCTTTCTTCCACACTTATTAACAGGCTGTCATGTTTGCCCACAAACTTACAACCTCTACCTCGACCCCAACCCCCCCCCCCCCCGTTCCCCAGACAGTGTTTAGCTTCTTCAGTCCACTTACCGCAGGAGGAGTTAAGCTGGAGGGGATGGAGGGGAAGGAGGAAGAGGAGGAGGACCAGGCTGTTCTCTCCTCTCCACGGCCGAGGCTTTTGCTCAGGATCCACTAAGAACCCAGGGACACGATCTGCCCGCTGCTCTCGCTCTCTCCCTCGGCCCACCGGCTCAACACACAAGCATTCACCCAGGTGTGCACACAAGCGCGTGTGTGTGGGTGCGTGTCTGCACTGAGCACTGTGCATGCTCTGTTTGCTGTAGGTGTCAATGTGCGCACGCTGTCAATCGGCACCCTGCGAGGGAGCAGAGTGGGATGGGGAGAGGCAGTGGCTCTTTATTTCAAGGATTAAATCGGGGGTTTGTTCCCCGTTAGATGCATTTAGGTGCCCCGGCTCTGACAATACATACCGCATGCCATCTTTTTTAGGGATTTCCTATCACAACCTGCATTTTAAGGTCACTGATCATAACACTATCATTTTTGGCCCACACCTCCTCGACCGCACCACTCCACTCTACCCCCAAATGCTCTTTCCGCACCAAAAGGGGTTAGAAATGGGATATAGTAGCCTATAGTGTGGCCAAGTGAATGGGCTCGATCCGCTTTCATGGCTATGGCTGGCTAGCGTGACTACCCCCCCAACTCTGAAATAGTACCGTGGACCACAGGGCTTTGTACTAAATCACTATCTCCCACTGTCAGACAGCAGTCTGCAGCACCCTCTGGAAGGCTGGAGCCACGCTACCTCAGGGATGACTAATATATCTTGTTAAATTGTGCTGAGAAGCGTGTGGTGAACCGTGGACCCACTGCTTTGTGCTGTCTTTGTGTGTTGGTTTATGTGGGTGTGGGAGGTATACAAGTCTGTGTGTAAGTGTGTCAGAGAGGGAGAGAGGGAGAGAGGGAGAGAGGGAGAGAGGAAGAGAGGAAGAGAGGGAGAGAGGGACAGAGGGAGAGAGGTAGATATACATTTTGAGAGCAATAGAGAAAAAATATGCATCGCATGCGTGTATGGGTGTAACTGAACTCACACCAAGTCTGATGTTTGTGTGAGTAGGTGGACAGCCAGTTATGCAAATATATCCACTAAACTCTCGCAAGCTTTGTTGGTAAATCAGTTACAATGCCTTAAATTGACCCAGGGCCCATTTCCACCCAGCGCTGTATCTGAATTTTTCGACTGTCTCTCAAACTCCTCGTACAGTAATTAGATGAGCTATAGAGCTGAGCCACAGTGAGAGAGAGGGCAAAAAACCTGTTGGCAGAACGCATTATTCAAAGTTGGCAGCAATTTGCAGTGTCTCTAGACCCAGAGACATCTAACTGATTTCATCCTAACATTCTCCATGATAGTGTTATATGGGAGTCAGTGTGAATGGTTTTCCCCCCAAAAGAACCAAAGCATGCACCTTGCACACTTCCATATCAGCACACACAGACATGTACACACACAGGCATGTACACACAGGCATGTACACACACAGGCATGTACACACACAGGCATGTACACACACAGGCATGTACACACAGGCATGTACACACAGGCATGTACACACACAGGCATGTACACACACAGGCATGTACACACACAGGCATGTACACACACAGGCATGTACACACACAGACATGTACACACACAGGCATGTACACACACAGGCATGTACACACACAGGCATACACATATTGTTGGTCAACAATGAAGCAGCTATGAAAAACAACACAGCTATGAAAATAGATGAACAAGCGTGCTCCTGTGTAATTGCTGTCCTCCTTTTACAAAGTGGGGAGATAATTACCGATTGTTAAGTGAGGTGTCGATGGTCTCATCTCATTGTGTATTTACCGGATAACGGACGTAAAGTAGGGCCCTTTTATCCACGGATTTGAACAGATTCTACAGTGGCATGCTACAATATCCAGCAACATCCAGCATTCCTTTTCCTGAAACCTGTCAAAAAAAGGAGTGGCATATTCCTCCCTGCCCTGTCTCCCTTAGTCCCTGCAAATGAGATCTGGGACCTGGGTTTGACTTCAAGGGGGGACATTCACCTTCACCGATGCCGGAGTCTAACAGAGAACAGACCTCCTATCAGGGAACCGTGTTTGAGTTTGAAATCTATATTTCTCTGTTTGACTGGAGGCATGTTGATTAACATTCTCTATCCAAACCCAGATGGAAGCTTCTGTGGATGATCCTGTCTCATTAGCGAGTACTAGATATCAAGCTGCCCTCCCACTGATGACTTCAACACTAATGGCCAGTGATGCTTCAGAAACACAGACACCTTCTGAGAGCTGTTCCAACCATCCATATTGATTCTTACATGTGGACCCCCCCTCCCACAAACATTCTACCAGGGGGACTCCCTCATGGACGCATGTTCTATTTGTAGCAACAGAGACATCATGCATGTCAAGTGTTGAGAGGAAGCCCCGCACCATGTCAACACGGCCATGTTCATGACGGAATATTTCTACCCTGTGAAATGATCAAGGTTGTCTACAAAAAAAAAAAAAAAAAAAAATTATGCCCCAAGGTATACTGTGACAAACTTCAAAGACCCAGTCTGCCCCTCTCGAAAACAAAAAGGACCCCCATAGGGAAATGGTGTTCTCAAACAGTGGCCACTGAGATATGATTTCATTAGGTCCAGATGCTGCAGACTGGAGAGGACTTGAAAGGTTCAATATTATGATTGTGGAACAGGACACATCAGAATGACGGAGCCCATCTGGAGCACACATAATGTAATCAGCTTGGGTCATTGGTCACCATGGCCTGGCCATCGGGTAAACCCACCACCCTGTGATGTCATCACCACACACGCAAGGGAGAGAGAGACGATGGGCAGATGGAGAGACAGTCAGCGTGGTGGCCATACATCCCAACATGAAGCCTGTGGCATTTCACTAAGCCGATGGTGAAATGACCCATGGAACAATGAGATCTGGGAATAAGACATCACGACAGACAAAAACATATAGCTGACATCTGTGATTCGAAGGTTCGATGCAGACTTGGGAAGGGTAATGGCATTTGAAGACTATTTTTTCATTAATGTCAAATCAAATTATGTTTTATTGCTTTTAATGTCTGCATAAGCACCCATGCCACCACAAACACATACACCCACACACACACACAGGAAAGTATATTTGTGGAGATTTTAAATATTCAGTACCTGCCCTGTTTTCTGTAGGTCTTTGATCAGGCTGAGATTCTATGCTGCTCTCTCTTTCATCTCTGAACTTCAAACCAGCACGTATGTAAAAACTGAGCTACGAAACCTGTTCTGGTGCAAAAGACTCAGGTCATCACACTGCACAGTTCTTTCATCAAACTGTCACCAACAACAAAACGAAGACAAGTTGCTTTCGAATTCCAAATGAATTATGACAAATATCAGCATTAATGGCCTGCCAAACTGAATATAAATGGTGACATGATATTTCTAAAAGCCTTGATCGTCTTATCGCAGTAAAAGTGTCTATATGTTTGTAATTTTGATTTGTGTTGAGTCGTTATTGCCGCATTTTCCCTGGGTAGTTTGTCAACTCTTCCAAATAACTTATTGGCCTCCTGCAGGCGTATTTTCTAAGGCTGAACGCCAGAGGAGCAGGAGCTATCTAGAGACTAGGCCTGCCAAACTTTATGAAATCGCGAGTCGTGAAATTCCATTTCTATATCATTTCTGCACCCTCTCTCTCTGACACACATGCTGTCTCTGTATCTATCTCTATCTAGATTCATATTCACACTCAGACAACATTTTCTTAAGTTTGACAAACTGAATACAACCTTTACATAGTGTAACCAACAGTAATTTGCATTATTCCATATTCATAGCCACATAATGTTACTTAGACCTACCTTTGTTATTCACATAGCTTTGTTGTTTTTTTGGGGAAAAAAGAAAACTATTAAAAACTAAGGTAAACTTTAGGAGTCCATTCAAACGACAAGGCTATGTCTGTTCTGTACGTTTTTGTAAAGCCTTTGTCGCACGTTACGGCAGGTACCCATCCAACATTATCAGCGCACAATAGGCTAAACCCCATCCTACCTGGATCAATTCACATCCCGCGATACCGTTAATTTCAACACGCGACCACCGACAGAGACATTTCAAGAAGAGCGCTGTAGATGTCTACATTTGATGCTTGTCGATAGCGAAATGTAGGCTAACTTACACTTTAAATTCTACCAACAAAAGATCCATAATTCGCATGCAGACATGAACAATAATTATGTGTGTGACGGTTCTTTTACTGTAAGCTACATCATTGTCGCATGAAACGCGATGTCATGGGACAGAAAAATGATCCACTTTCACGCTGAAAATGTTGCTTTCACTAATTAAAAATATAAGCCTATGCTCTGAGTCGATCAAAGTGTAGCGTATGCATTAATATAAAATATATTAAAATGACAAGAAATAAGCAGTTTAACTAACTTCCCGTCATATCCTTATAAGTTATTATCAACTCACCGGTCATCATTATATGTCAGTGGTTGTCACAGAATTCAAGAGATATTCTTATTACAGTTACTTAATGCGCAACGGTCAACAACCTCTCGCTGACACTGGACACACTGCAGACTTCAAAAAGCTATGCCCGATGTGTAAGTAACCATATCGACTCCATCCGCCCAGTCACAACAGTAGCAACGATATTTACAACAAGAGATGAGAGAAGTACATTTTCTCTAAGGACTCACCTGCCAATGAAGTTCAATTTTGCAGGGTATCCCCCGGTAGCAAGGCGTATGATGGAGCTTAGAGTATCCGTTCACTGCAGCAGTTGTAAAGCAGCTTTTGTGCCTGTTCCTCAACTGCGTTTCACTCGCGCTGCATCACTTCTCGCCGTAGATGTCAGGGAGGCTGAAGCAGAAGGGACTCTAACCTCCTATTGGCTGCCATTCACAAGTCCCCTAAACAGAAAAAAAACTGGCCGACAGAAAATAATGAGTTGCTTTTCCGCTCTGAGGAGGCAAGTTTGAAAGGAAGAACAGAGCCTAACGGGGGAAATAAATGATCTACCCGACTATAATGAGTTATCTCTTCAATTAAAGTGCCGCTTTAGAACAAGACAACAATAGGTTCCGCATAGCCTATGTGATTTAAGTTTTGCAGTTGCAGCATTTGCTTTATATATCAACAACGACTTTTAATCATACCTCCCCATTTTAATATTCAATGAGAATTGCAATGGCAAGCAAAAACGAAATCTTAAGATTTTGAATTAATTGCAGCCTTCACAATTGCTGCATATATCATTTTATTAAACCTTTCTTTAGATCACACATTGCAGTGACCACCTAGGGGGTTTGAGTCACGACCAATGGTCACTGTTGGCTGCGTGTATTTCATCTCTGGAACCCCTCCAAGCATCCACTTTGGTGCTGTCCTCCCAACCAAACATCAAACTGTTGCCCAGTGTAGAATTCATTGTGCCAGGGGGATTGCTGTGTCTGGCATCATGTTCTATCAGGAGATCAGTCTGAGATGAGTGACTGCAGCTCTTGACCGCATCATTGCGACTGAATGGGTCTGGGTAGCTTCTGCATTTTGTCTTTTTTGTGTGAATGTTTCTGAATTCCCCCGGGATTTGATGCCAGGATGTCTACCTTCCTGTATGTCTGCTGCTCGCCCATCCACATGTGTCTGTCTGCCTGTCTGCCCGTCTGTCTGCCCGTCTGTCTGCCTATCTGTTTGCTTGTCTTTCTGTCTGCCCGTCTGTCTGCCCGTCTGTCTGCCCGTCTGTGTTTCCTTCTTTCTGTGCTCTTTCTGCCCGCCCCCCCTTGTTTTCCTTTGCTTTTCTCTCCTTCCCTCTCTGTCTTTTTACACACACATTCACACAAGTGGAACCAGAAATGTTGTAAACATCAGAATTGTGAAATGGAACCTCCCAGACGCCATGTAGTTTCTCCCCAGAGGGGAGGTTGTGATGGCGTTCCTACTCGGACAGAGGTGTAGAGGGCAGCTCAACATCCCCCATTACGGCTGACAGTGAGTAGCCCTCGGAGCTGACAGCTAGACATGTCACTTCAGGACTTCCAAAGCGCCACACCACCTGACTTTACCTGCAGACAGAATCCTGTAGGCCGTGTGGTTGTTCATTCTTCACACGAATGTCATCGTTTCATGGTGCGGATGTCCTTTAGTTTTTACATTGACAGCTAGCAGTTGACAGGAAGAATAGAAATTGTCTTCTGTTCTTGAACATTTTGGTTGGAGAGTAGTCCCTTAACAAGTCATTTTCCATCACTTGTTATCAGTGTCAGTGGCAATATATGTGATGAATAGTCATTTAAAAAAATCTGACCCATAATGTTACTCATGTTCAGTATCACAGTATATTACATGCATCGTCATGGATCAGGTTGTTTTGAGGGAGTAGAAAAAAAGTGAGAATCAATAAGTATCATTTTATCCACATGGAACCCCTGAAAAAAACCCAGAAAAGATCAATAAACTACAAGCAAGTGAACAAGAAAACACAAAGGGAGGCCAACGTCAAAAGAACCCATATCTGGGGCTATCATAGTCTTTTTAAAGAACATCACATCTGCTTTTGTTCTGAGAAGTAAATATACGTTTTTATCAACATAGTTCCACAATCCTCGGGGGAAATAAAACACAGTAAATGTTTGGCTCTAGCTGCAAGGGAGAACTCCTTTAGTATAAATCTTCCCTCTGTTGCAATGTTGTATCTTCTGCATAAATTCAGAGTGAAACTATGCTGAAGTGTAGTGAATGCACAGTCATTATCAGAAAATGTTATCAACCCTGAGAATGGCTAAGTTAAATGGTAGCATCCCTGATTGAGACAAATTTGGTCAGCTTTTTAGATTCTGGTCTTATTATATGAATCATCAGAAGTGTGATTATCCTTCAAATGAACAGCCAAAAGTTGTATTTTTCCCCGCTGACGACACACTTTGTGTTTGACCTATGACATCTTTGTGTTTGACCTAAAGATATTTGTGTGGCCAAACAGTTATTGTATATTGAACTTGACTACTTACTAAGCTATGTAACCCCGTTTTTATCCTTTAGGTAAAAATAGCCATTGCCAATTCAAGTATTTCTAACAAGGTAGAAAACCAACACATTAAGACTGAGATTGAAATTCAATTTTTTTGCTAATCAATGCACTATTTATGTGCATTGAGATTGCTCACAAGATTATCATAAATTGCAGACTCTGGGCTGTATTATGTATATGTATTCACACAACCACAAAAATCCACGCATAGAGATCATAACATTCTACATGATCTAACTGTGCCCAACATACAGATTTGCATTGTATGTAACGTCTCAAATCTCCTATCAAGCACCACACAGAAAATGTAGGTCTAAGATCAAACCTGTGCCAGTCAGAGTGACGAAGAATTAAAGGATGATACGATTGTCAGAAAGTATTTTCATACTCAGGATGAATCTCCGTACCTGTAGTTATTCTAGATTGAATGATGAAGTAAGAAGGGCGCAATGTTTTCAATCTGCAAAAGGCGTTGACACACATCGGTCTTGATTGGCTAGGTAGATATTCTAATTGATGAAATAACAAATGATGCATACATGCTGGCTCTAATAGCTCTTCGCTTTCATCTCTATAACAGTATCATCTGAACCCCAGGCTCTGTAAAATATCCAACACTGAGGGAACTTCAAATGGTTAAAACAACAAAAGTAAGATCACTGACTCACTCCAGCTTCGACAGCAATCTCCATAAAACTCTTAAGGACATTCTGGCAGATGATAGATTCATGTCAGTGTGGGGAATTGTTCAGTTGCACGGTTGTTCCGGTTGAGCTCTGCTGTGTGCAAGTTTGGTCCTTACTAAAGTGATTAGACCTGGGTTCGGGAGTGAGTAAATAACTAGATCCACACAACCGTCTCAGTTGATTAAACATCTGTTAATCAATAGGAAGTAGCATGAGCTTAGTTGCCAGCCACTTGTTTACAGAAATGTCCCCAATTGGCCATCTCTATATAATGAGTAAAGGAACAGGTCTTAGCGTGGATTACTGTGCCAATGTGGCCCTCTTGAAAACTCCCATATACTGTGTATGGACTTGCCTTAATGGGCCAGATATGTTAGAAGATTCTAAGCTTCTTTTAAAGGCCAATTAGGCAGGACAGATGCATGCTAACAGCAAGAGAACTAGCAGTAGTTCCATGTTAGGGTGTCTTCTGAAGTCCTAGCTCATTTGAAAACTGACAAGGTCTTTGCTCGTCCTTGTGTTACAGCCCTATTTCTACACACTGAACACACTGTATGTGTCTTTCTGTAGTAATTCAGAGTAATTAAGATGACCTTTTTGACCTTGCTTCATGCCCTTTAGTGGGATGGTACTGTAGTAGAAAGTAATGAAGTACATTTAGTTAACATTTCTTATAACAACACAAGCACCATACCATGTCCACTTTTATGTAAACATTTATTCATTTAGAGTACAGTTATGAATGGTTCCATAATAGAGGATTGTGTAGAAATAGTGCAGAAAGATTCTGTGATGTGGAGTGAGACTTCTCCTTGGGACCAAAACAAGATCAACATTGTCTGACCTGGTGCAATAATCAACATAACTGTGCTGACAAAATGGTCACCACTACTCATACTGATCAGAACATAAGTCAATGAGAATATTTAGGGTTGTCAATGGCTTAGTGGGCCAGAAGGGTAATCTTTCCCAGATCCTGAATAATGTGTTGGCAACTGTTGATAATTTCTCTCAACACAGCAAGACAGCAGGACATGTAATAATTAGTCAGTGAGTCACAAAAACCAGTTGTTTATTATTGAATATATTCATTTTGTGATTAGTCCTTGATGTTGACAACCCTTTAAGATTTCAATAGTCTTGTAGCTATCATGTAGTAGGCCTGACCATAATCAGAAATACCTGGATGCCCTCTGGTTGCTGTATGAATCCAAGCATTAAAAACACTAAGCACTTTTTAGAAGGGAAAAAAACAGTGACAGTCATGCAGCCGAGGAGCAAATAAAATGCGAAGAGGAACGGCCAGGGACAGTTTATATTTGCATGACTCTGTGACACCATGTGTTTATTAGCATGCAACCTCGGCTCTGCAAACACCCCCTCCACAACACCCTCAGTCCCCCACCCCATCACACACACAAATACACACACACAGACCAGAATCCATTCCAACCCTTTAACCGTGGGCTAGGCAACTGGGCATACTCAGTGAGCGTAGCTAATCAGTGAAGCCAAGCCATCTCCTTTGACAGAGAGAGCCCCCTCTCCATCCCTCATGCTCTCTCTCTCTCTCCCTCCCTCTCTCTCTCCCTCAGTCAGAGCACCACCGCAGATGACTGCCGGCCGTGTGACTCCGTCAAGGGAGGATGGGAAATGAATTTGACACACATCTAAATAGTTTGTCATGTTGCATTCACTTCCAGAGTTTGTCCTGAAATCGCACGGGCGGAGAAATAAGTCGCTATCAAATGGCGCTACAGCTAACTTCCCAATAGTCGAGATTCTGCAAGGTGTGTGGAAGAGTTTTCATCATCGGCTGACGTTCAGACGAGAGGGGAGGATGTATTCGTTCAGCAGTTTCTTCGGACACTGTAGGTTCAAAGTCAAAGATATTCCAGCTCAAGATATGTGCAGTGCTGCAGGTTTATCTGCAGTAATTGGTGTTAAGATCTAAAGGCTCTTTGACCATACCTGATTTTTTACTGTGAAACATTGTCCTAGTATGGTCACCGACATCTCACTGCAACATCTAAAAGTCTATGTTATGCAAATGCTCTTTCAAATGTTTTTGCAAATGCATGTCTTTGACACATTCATTATCACATACCTTTCACCCTTGACCTGTGTTTTTATTTATTTATATATTTTGTTGAGTTGTGAAGGTATCGAGAGGGATGAAGATATCTACAACAACACAGTGACCCCTTGTAAAGTAACACAAGAAAGAAAACTGGTCAAGTTTGATGGCATCGTAAATCACGTTCACTGTGACAGCCAGCCCAATGGGGCTCTGAGGGCAGGATGAGTATACACCCATCCCCTCCACCTCCCTCCTGCTCCTCCCTCCTACTCCTCCTTCCTCCTCCTTGTCCCCTGGCTGTGTCTGTTCTTCCAAACCAACTGAAAAAGTGGAACGTCCAGAATGTGTTGGTCCTCCTTCCAGCTAAACACTGTGAAGGTACTGCCCGGACGATTTACAGTCAACCTACAGTCTTATAACATTATGTGGCAGTATACATACTGTACATTATACTGATGTATAGTCATATTCATGCACACACACAAAGACAGACACACACATATATTTACACACATACAGTGTTTCTCCAGTCAATTTAATATAGCAGAAAATGGATTGATACATATTTAGTGAAGAGATTTAAGGGTGGTTTTGATCTTTGCGGTCTCTTGTCTTCGCAGGACTTGCTGAGAGTCTGAGAACTTACTTGAGAAAAGGAAAAGGCAAGTGTTGAAATAATTTCATCTTCAAACTCCAACCCTCCCAACTTGGTGATCATAAGGAATTCTGTGCGGCTGCGTTCCTGGTCTGTGATTTAGATGGCTCTCTCTGCCTGGGAAATGGGAGCTGTGGGAATTGGCCTTGGAGGGAGTCCTCTCTCTCTTTCCTCCTCTCCCACTTCCATTCCTGTGGCTGTTGACATAGGCAGTCAGTGGGAGTCTGTGTTGCACAGTGTCATTCCCTAAGGAAAGAGGGATTAGGCTGGGACTATGCCACAGATGGACTCCTACTACCATGTCATCATCCAGAAGTTTCTTTTTCTTCTTCGTCCTCTTTTTCTTCTTCGTCCTCTTTTTCTTCTTCCTGAGCTCCAACACTAGTGGACATGAATGTCGTGGCTTGCTTATTTGAATGCTCTGAAAGAGAAAGGGGGGGGGGGGGAGAGAGAGAAAGTAACATGACAAATCAAAAGGCAAAAAAGAAGGAGGGTGGGGTTGCTTCCGCTTCCTTTTTCTGCATAATTTGGTTCCTATTAGCAACATCATTCAGCGGGTTTTTCTGATGATAATTTGAAAATCTGGGGTTGTGCTGCTAATCCGGCCGCATTACACTTTGCCGAGGGATTACTGAGTGACAACTTCAAGTGAAACGAAAGATGTTAGGGCCTCTTAAGCCGTGTTCCTATTAAAAGCCACAGTGCGCTGTGATACCGTGGCAGGCTTCATTGCACACTTGCCAACTAGTTGCCGAAATATATCCACTGATAAACGCTCCACTGCTCATAGGGATTTCTACATCTTTTTCCTAACCCGCTTACTTTCTCTTTCCCTCTCCAACTCTCTCTCTCTCTCTCTCTGAATGTCTCTCTCACTCTCTCTTATTTCAACTGTTTCAATCAACCACTTAAAAAAAAATTGTTGGGGGGGGAGGTGAAAAATCACAGACGTTTTGATGTCCTGCCCCACCCAGCCCCACTCCACCCTTCTCTGAAATCTGTGGAACCGGCATTGTCACCTGACCCAGAATGCCTCCAAACCAGAGCAAGTTTAAACAGGTTCTACTTCCTCCACAAATCCACCTCTCAGGTGTTTATAGCATGTTTTAATCCTTTTAGGAAAAAAAGAGGTAAATAAATCACAGTTCCACATTCTTTCAAGGACATTGCTATTAGGGTATTTGACAAAAACTGAATGTGGTAATTTGCCTCTTGAAGTAATTAATTTAGGAATGACCCAATCTTGCCCCCTCTACCCTAAAGAGAACGCAGGTCTATACTCCATTAGGTCACAATGTTGGTACCCCATGGCAAACATGAAATAAGATTCTGACATCAAATTAAAGAATTATAGAGACACAGGGGGCTTATAAAGGAGAGGGGGGAAAAGTGATTGTTTTTCTACAGTGACCTGGATATGCAACCAGTTCAAGACACATTGCTTTACTCTTTACATCTGTCTGCAAAGTAACTCCCCAGAGAGGGGCAGAGTAACCACTCAATCCCAGGTAATTAACTTCACTGTGACCTACGGAACACTCACACCAGACAACGCAATCCTTTAAGCACAACACTCCATTAGTCATATCCCACAAGGCCTGGACAAACAGGAAAGGATATTGGGGCGTTTGTCTATACTAAAATTAACCAGAGGGGACTGAAGTATCAAGATAACGATGAAGAGTTGTTGACTTTAGGGTTGAGTCGTGGTTAAAATATAGTTTGGTGACTCTTTGCTGAAAGCTGGATGACCCCTGTTTGTACAACCATTGATCTCCATTTGTAACCTAGTACCATTTTCAAATAGATTCACTACAGCACTGTCATGGAGACACTGAACAATTCTTGCCATTTCTGGTTGCCATTTCACAACCTACGCTGTGTAGTGACCTCACTACCAGCCCAAAGACAGGCAAAGATAAAGTTAATCACGTTAGAGAGTAGTACCAATTGCAGAGAGGATAATATACAGTGAGTAAACAGAAAAGCCAGTGAGTAAACACAATTTGTTTATGTAGGAAGATTAAAGCATTAGTTAAACAGGAAGCATTCGAATAGTCTGTTTATAGGACATATCTGATCTTGTAAACGTACAATGATTAAATAAAGTGTGGCAGTTCCAATCGCAAATACAGGTATGACAACATCCAAGTTGCTCGATCCGTTCCGAAGAAAGTAGCTGACCACTGCCCCAACTGACAAACTCCAATGCAGAGTGCTGCAAAAGCTCTAGTACTAATCCATAACTCTAAAAGTCTATGTTTCACCATCCATTAATTTGCCAAATAATATATGTTATCTCTTCCTACTGCGTACGGTCTGCACCTCTTTGTATATGCAATCGTCTGTACAGAAGGGGATCCTTCTCTGAATAGCCTACTGTAAGTTCTCCAAAGGTTTCCTTAATTTTTACTGTCAGAATGTTCCGGTGAGTTTTCCATTGTCTTCTGTGAGGACTTTTGGTTGGTTTAGGTGCAGTTCTATGGGCATAGAGAAGCCCTCTGACGTTGCTTGTAAAAGGGCTATACAAATCCAATTTGATTTGAGTTACCTTTGTCACACCCGCCTAGTCAAACAAACACCACTGCGACGTGTATCGTATCTTGGAGTTGTAAACGGGGCGTCTTCAAGTCAATATAATATCTGCAAATGTCGAGGCGCTTTGAACCAAAAGCTTATTGAAATTTCAGAGCGGCTGAATGCCCGGCTTCTAATGAGAGAGGAAAAGGACAGGATTTCTCTGGCTGTGCAGCCGTCGAACCAATTACCAGACTTCCCTGCTGCTGAACCATGGGAGAAAGTCCATAGGTGATACTGTGGAGGATAAAGGGAAGCAATGCTGTTTTAGTGAGAAGAAGTTAATGGACTTTCAGCTTCTTCTTCTTCGTCTTTTCTCGGTCTCCCCCTGTCATTCTCTGACACGCTGAGGTGAGGAGCTGGCCGTCAGCTGACAGCCATCAGAGAACAAAGCTTGTGAAGTGACTGCTTACATAAAGTTTGTTTTTTCCTTGTCTTGGTGGAATGTTTTATTCATCCAATGGGATTCAGACACTGAAATTACCTTTGTTTCTTCTTTAAGATATATTTTTGGACATACACACGGAATGTATGGGTTTAGATACGGGGAAGACATTCAGAAATGGGCTGGGCTCGAATCGAACCCAATCCACAGCATTAGGATCTCAGCCCGTAAGGTTTGCGCTCTCCCTGGTAAGCCACCAGGGCACCCCAATGTACTTTGGCTCTACCAAGCTGAGCAGCAGTTACGTAAAGTACAGATAAGTAATAATAGAACACCTGTTCATTAACTGTGACCTTTTTTGCGTGCACCTTTATATTACAAAACTAGCTGGATGTAACAGTATTTGATCATGTTTTTGATGCTGAGGTAGACACATCTCTGCATGTCAGGAATGAAGGTTTACGTTCTACAGAATCCGAAATGGATCATCTACTTCTAAAGGCCAATACAGTACATGTGTCCACAGCCGAGTCGTGGCTCAACTGGGACTATTGTGAAGCTGCAAGCACAAAGCTTTGGTGTCTGGCTCGCACTGTCTTAAACCACAGCCTACCTGCATCAAAGTGGATATTCCAAACAGGTGCCTGTGGAGGGTCAGAGAGGAGAGAGGCGCTGAGGATGCCCGGCGCGTTTGTCAATCAGGCAGCGAACGGGGGAGAGAGTGGGGCAGGAGATGACTGATTCATGGGCGGGCTGGCTGGCAGGTGGTATAAGTGTGTGTGTGTGTGTGTATGTCTGGTAGTGTGTGTGGACCTGCTTGGAGCTGCAGCAGGCCATTCTGCTGACAGATTGGCTTGGATTTGTATGGGCCGGTCTCCATCAGCACCCTCAGGCTTCTGTGTACATCCTCCTCACTCACTGTGTCCAGCCACCGCACAGCATGTTCTGTGCATGCACGTTTGAGTGATGTGTCTGGTTCAAACTGTACACCAGTGTGCATGTGTGTACACGTTGGTGTAGGCACACTGTATCTCAAGTGGATTCAGGTCTCAGTCCATGTAGCTGCAGCGATCGTGGCGATACTGTACACAATGTGATTGTGCTAAACATCTGGCTGCTACACCTCAGGTTTGGTCTTCAGCAGGTTGGCACAGAGCCTGTCATGTACATATCTGAGCCTGTACAATTCTGGGCTCACATCCGTAATTTGACATGACAGCCATCCTCTCAGAATCATTCTTCGGCATGTTCTGAATGTTGCAGTAGCTGGTAGTGAACAAACTGTGAAAACACAGGGACAGAATTACAGCACAAGCTGCTGTACTGCGAAGGCAACAAATGCCAGCTGTGGTCGACTGGCTTCGATTTTGCCTTTCAAGACCGTGTTTCCTCAAAGCAGATTTGTAACAAGTGGGCCACAGCGGCAGGGGCGTCACTGCTGAAAGCAGGAGCGAAGTGAAGTTGGAGGTGGCCGAGGCATCAAGGTGACTTAAGAAAGTACAGAAAAGTACCGAAGCACAATGGGATGGTTTTATTTTGTATCGAGGTGAACATTTTAACCTCCTGATCATTCTTCCTGAACAAATGAAGACAGATGAGAATCTGAGGGTAGGGAACGCACTACGTCCACCTTTTATTCAACACTGACAGCACTGCCCTCCCCCCCACCTTTTCACACCCCAGTACTTGTCAGGTAACCATTTCCCAAATGCCACCTCCAATTACATGAGATATTACTAATGATTATACACTGTGTGCGAATGCAAATGTAGGCAAAGGATGAGTGTACTGAGTGCTTGGAGACGGCGGAACCATGACTAATGATGTCAGAAACGAAGTCTCTGCTCCTACCACTGTCTAAAAAGAGCGGCGGAAGGTTTTAATTACTCGCCAGTCTGGCTGCCGGGTGACCTTTTGTCAAGACCCGGACAGAAGTCAATTACAACGATGATTTTCCATCTCCCTATCTTGCTATATGCCTGCTGATAGGTCAGCTATGAAAATGATGTGTTGTCAAAGGTCATTATTATATTAATTTGCATGTTGGATAAGTTAGAGATCTCCAATGTCAAAATATATGGATGGAGGGCAAGGGTTAAAGATTCAGTTCTTGATAATAGCTGTTGTTTGCCTGCAATTGTTGCCATTGTTAAATACATATAGATTGTGAGTCTGAATCATTCCCTAGTTTATTTTTTACACAATTAGAACTAACAAACATCGGGACAAATGTTCACAAACATTTCATGATAACATCCACAGGAGTCAGCTTGTATCACCTCGGTAACCTGGGACCAGAGGTCTGCCCTGAGATCAAACACGTGGAGGAGGTGGGTGTTGTAGGGCCTCATCTGTGACAGGAACATCCTTGGAGGCCACCGCTTCCCACGGTTCAGATATGGGTTGGGTTGGGGTGGGGGGACCTTGCCGGGAACGCCACCCGCCGATCACACTTCATGACGTGTGTCTTCCGATGCAGTGCCTGAGGGCCGGATGCACGTGCATCCACACACTGGAACAGCGAGAAGCATCATGTGGGTTTTATTTGATGATGAAGTTAGAGGGAGTGTGTGTGAAATGTATGCAATAAGATGTCCCACTTCAAGAGAGGCAATGATAGTACATTTATTATGTATTTATATTTCAAAATAATTTGCTGGTGTGTTTGACCTAGATATTAATGCCAGTCCCAGTGCCTCATGTTTAAGTTCCATCACAGTATGATGAGGGGCTGTGTTCAACATCTAGGAGGGTCAAGGGACAGAGCTTTGAATACGACTTTTCATCATGAACAAATTCTCTTTAGCTAACTTCTTCTCTTTTTTTTTATCAGAGAAGGCGCTGTAATTAGCTTTGTGACTCACTCCTGCAGTTCTATCCAAACACATGGACTAAACACTATAGTGTTCAATGTCAGTTTTATCTCTCGCTCTCAACTCAAACTAGATAAATATAACTGCAGTGAAAAAGGTTACCTTACAAAAAAGAGAAGAAAAAGAAACTTTTGAATAGTGAGTGGCCCGTAAGGATCCGCAGCCCTCACAGTACGATTCACAGGCAGCAGTGGTGCAGCATCCATCAATAACCTTCTCTGACACATCCACACAATCTCTCAACCGCTCTCCCTCTGCCTCAGCATTGTCAAACTTGACTCAACGTGGTCTCCTCTCTGGGCTTTTATCTCCCCCACATGCCTTGACGCTGACATTTTCATAAAAGCTGTTGTCCATTTTTGGGGCGGGGGAAATCTGTACTGATAGGGAATGTCTTGGTGCCAGTGAGAATGAAACGATGTTCTCGTTCAGAGGTGAGGAGACATTATTCCATTCTCTCTCTAGTCAACGAAGTGCTGTACTTGTAAACAGACTGCCTACTGTAGAGCTTTTCCAGGCTGTGTGGGAGAAGTAACTGCAGAGAGATGTGGCCCATCAGACAGTGTTATAGCTAGTGTTAGCGCATCTGCCGCTATTAACATAAACACACTCATGAATGTACAACTTAAATACTCTTAAATAGCCTGAAGGGAAGGCGTATGTTTCTTACTGTTCAAATGGGCAAGCTGTATTTGTTTAGTGAGTATAATTAGCCCGCAGGCTACAAAAAAGAGAGCAGATATTGGATAAATAAGCCGGTATGAATGATGAATGAATGTTTAAGCATTAGCGTTAGCAACAGCGTTTAGTGAAAAGGACTGCATGTGCATTCACCAGCACTGATCCCAGTAAAACTTTCAACTAATTTATCCTGAATACAATCCCCCAATAATGCTAATTGTTGAAATTTGGCGCTAAATTAATCTGGCAACACGTCTGTATGAATAAATGGTATCATTACTACCTCATAAGGGAGCACAAAGAGGGAATTTACTCAGCATCATAATCCAATCAGTTTATTCATTCCCCTCCCATGACTTCTTTCATCCTGCTTTTGCCAAATATGTCAACAATTGCATTTGTAACAGGCTTGCCACTGAAATATCTGATGTAATTCAGATAATTAATTAATTTGCTCATATACACTAGTCCTGTTAAGATGCTAGCTTACTCAAGCTAAGGCGCTAAGTTTGGAGAAAGAGACTAACAAAGAGAGAGAGGTGCACTATGACCATATGAGATGTCCTCGTTTTCCTCGTCTTGGCGTGGTCACCGTTGCGGAGAAAGGAGGACAAAATCTGACTGTCATTTCAGGTAGGAGGGGTGCTCAGGCAGAACCTATTCATTCTGACCTACATAGGCGCTCTTCATGGAGAAAGAGGTTAATGCTCTGTCACCTCTCTCCCCGAGTCATGTGATCGTCAGCGCTCGCCTTTCGACACAGCGTATCTGATGAAATCAAGGGAGAGAAAGAAGGAGAGGGAAAGAAAGAATGCTTTTGTGTGACCAAAGTGGCTTTTCAATGCAAAAAGCAGGACACAATCGCCCCCGCCCTCCGCCGTCATCCTCTCCACTCATCTCCACCTTTTCTCTCTCTCTTTCTCTCCTTTTCTTTCTTTCTCCTCTTCTTTTTTCTGTATATACATGTCTGCATATATATATGTCTCTCTCTCTTCCTCTCTTTAGATGAGTCTGGATGTATGCTGTAGGTGTGAGACAGGTAAATTGGTGCAGTGTCAACATGGAGTTGGGACAGCATTGCTTTCATCATCCCATGAGAATCGGGGGAAACACTGACAACAATTGTTGGGGTGAGAATTATACATCTACACTAGGCAAAAGTGACACGGTATAGCAGTGCACTGCTGGGTTTGGTCGTTTTAAATGGAACATTTGAAAGAGGAGAAATGGGTATAATTTCCTTACATCTCTGAGCCTAATAAACAGGTTTTAGGTGGATCGTTGGGGTAGTCTGTTGACCATAATGCTTGTGGATCAATATGGAAAAAAAGGTTGCTCTATTGTTTATGTTGGATGTACATTGGTTTGTAGTTCAGTACACAATACAATCAGCAATAAAAATAAATATGTAAATAGCATTATTTTTGTATTTTTCACCAGTTCAGAGCTCTGAACTGGTGAAAAATACCTGTTATTTCCATTTTTCTCAGGGTTTCCACAGGAAATTGTGAAGGTGGGCAAAACAAGGCCTTGGAAAATAATAAGCTTGAGCAGTTTGTATCTGCATGAAGAGGAGTGGACCTGACTGCCTGCTCGGTCGTCAATGATGCTTTTCCATGAGCAGGGCTGGGTCACTCGCTTATTTTTCGAAGTCTATTTTCATCAAAACTCAATTCTATCACACACAATCTCACAAATCTATGAGAGGAGTTCCATTATTTATCTGAAGACTCTGAAGTTTTTATTATGGCTTAATTCCTTTCCACTCTTGGTCTTTCTCACTAATTTTCCCCTGGTCCTGTCTCCTCTCCTTTGCTCGTCTTTCCCTATCTTCTCTCAAGTCTCAGGAGGCTCATCACAGATCCTTTCTAGGTTTCTACTTCATCCACTGCAGTCCGTCATTACCATGAAGTTTGACATGGGCATTGGCTTGCCATCTAATTGCACATGCTCCAGTTGCTTTAGGGGCAGAGCTTTATTTGCCGTTTCCTTCCACCTCTCCCTCATTTTGCAGCCAGCATCCTTTCTATATTTCTGTTTTTATTTTTTCTCTCTTAGCTCAAATTGCCTGTGTGTCCTTCTACAAGCACCCCAGGAATGTCCTATCCTCTCCAGCCCTCCCCTTCCCTTTCCCTTCCCTCTTGTTGTGCTCCTGCTATCACCGGCGTGACATCCGGCTTCCATTACGCCCCATCAGCGCGCCTGTCCTCTGACACCCTATACAGGGGGACATTACAGCTAACCCTTCCACCCCACCCCCACAGAAATAGACATCAAACCATATTTTCTGTGTATGACTGACCACCTGCTAGATGTAGTACACTCACCTTCCATATAACACATGCAAAACTTAATTAGGCTGAATTCGGGCAATCTGGGATTTTTTTTTTCTCATGGGAGTTTCCATGGGAAGTGCCCTGCCCCTTTCTGTGACACTACACCAATCAAGTTTTGGTATTTCAGTCACATTACATCCATGCTAAACCTAGAGTTCTGTGGACTACACATCATCATAGCATGTGTCCCACATTACCTAATGTCCCAGATTACCTGAATTCATCTTAAATAAATATTGCAGAGTATTTTTCTTCGATTGTAACGTTTTCACTTTACAGCAGAGTGCAACTCACTGTGGACCTCCCAAAACCCTCAGTGTCAAACTTGAATAGAGGACTAATTTTTAACCACAGCACAATGACCTCTAATTTGTATTTCTTAAGAAGGCACGAGCAGGCAAGAAAAAGAGAGATAGTTTGTGAAGAACAGATGGAAAAAACTGGATTGATTTCTGTAAAATTACTATTAGAGTTCCAAGGGTATTACAAAAAAAAAAGCTATCTTGGTTTCCGAAACAGATGTCGAATTACTTTCCAGCGGCACAGAGAGCTCAGATGCAGTAAAAACAAGCCTGTCAATAATAGAGAGTCAGTCTGGGAAATCCACATCAATGGTGTGGTTCACCGCTGAGAGACCTTGGTAGCCAAACTAGCGTATGGAGAGCATATGGATTGGGGCAGTATCAAAGTTAGAGTTACAAAAGGAAAATTTCAATAAAATAAAGAAAGAGCCTGCACACACACACAAACCACAAGCAGGCATACACACGTGTCCCCCTCAAACCATAGCGAGGACAGAGCTGTTGGAAATTAAACTGTTGCTGGGGCCATGCACTCATACAAGGCAGATAATTTATTTCAGACTTTTTATATGCAGCCCTCTTAAAGAGAACTTTTCCAGCCAGCTGTAGTTTACTGACCTGTGCCTTTGTCCAGGAGTCAGGGGGGAAAAAGTGAAATCGAAAAAATGAAACACAATTCAAATGGAATTCCCTGAGGTGGGAGACTTGAGTTGGTCTGCAGAAAGTATTAGAAATACTCATTTTATCTTCCCCACAGTTACCCATAATTCAATGCTCATCTTGACTATACCCCTGTTATGAATTCACACCATCTTATCCTTTGTTTATCATTTGTTGAAAAGAAATTAAGGAAAAAAGGATAGTCTAACAAAGTTCCAACTGTATTTATTCAGAAAAAATACATTTATTTCAAATGCTTTGTAATCTGTGAAAACATATGAGGTCTTGCTTCTGTTCTTTGTTGGCACTTGGTTCAATAAAAATATATAAATAAACTTAGTGTAGGGGATTGTTATAAACCAAAAGTGGGTCCACTGATGTAATCCATGACGCCGATGGCATTCTGATTGCTCCATTATATCAATGACTATAATTATTGTTATTGGTAGGGAGTGAAAATAAATTATAGTTGATTGATGTTTACAGATACAATACAGAATGTCAAGCATAACAATACTTGAGAATAGTAACAGGTATCAAATAAAACAAACATCAAGGTCAGTCTTTCATTCATTTTAGTTCACTCAGGGGCAAAGCATGAAAAGTGAGACTGACACATTCTTTTTTTCTAGTTTCCAAACAGAAATGTTTCTGATAGTTACAGTTCAGAAAAGGCTTTAAAATGCCCACCCAGTGGGTCGTCCACAGTGTTATCTAATGCATTTTCTTCAGGTTGTTCTCCTTCCTGAGGCCAGGGCCTCCTGGAGGCAGTGGTGAAACACAGGTGAGATATTGATGGGTTTTACGCTGGGAGATACTCGCTGGAGGTGTTTGCCCCTTTCTGGCGTTTGTAAACTGATAAGCTGGGGGGCCAATGACACCAGCATCGCCCCCCTGAGTTGTTTTCTATTATTCACGTAGCGTGTGTGTGGCATTTTTCTTTGTGACAGTATGCCAACAGTAAAGACCTCACAGTGTACTTGTGAAGCCCATGTCTGTCTTAGTGCCTTGTAAGAATAAAACTGTCTGGGCTATGCTACTGCTTAAGGAATGTGTTACAGTGTCTCCTGTAAGAGAGACAGTTAACTTAATAAAGCTGCTCCGTGGCTCTCTCTCCCAGAGTTCATAGCGTTGCCCCTGGAGCACTGGAGTCTTCCTGGGAGTCATTGATGGATGGCTGACATTATTTTTATCAGTGTAACATGATCTGCCCATATGGCCTCCTGTCTCAGCAGCTCGTAAGCTCAGTTAACCAAACTAAAAATACAGGCATGCACTGTCTCATGCATGCTCCCATCTATCAGGTGGAATTCAGAGGTGAATCATCATTTACTACGTTAAATATGCATGAGTCCTAACCCACGTTGAGGACACGACATTCATCATGTGATCGGTTGAGAAGTAATGTGGTTTATCCACCAGTGCACAAATCCCGCTCTCTTATCGTCTCACTGCTTTCTGCTATCTAAGCATGAGATAATTTATTTAAATGGCAGATGTAAAATCTGGAGGCAATGACACTATACTTGTATAATTGGCTTGGGTAACTTTATTTGGTCTTGTTATGTAGATACAGTATGTTTCTGTCGAAAAATAACAAATCCGGCAATTTTTTGTGTGTACTTTTTTGGGGCTGTGGATCTTGATACGGTTCTTGGCCTGCACCAACACATTTAGGTCACAAAACACTCAGAAGCCGACTCATTTGAGATTCTCCTTGCGCAGCTCTAATGCTAAACAAGGTAGAGTATAACTACTGGCTTCTAACAAATAAATTATGATATGCCTGGAGTTCCAGATAGAGATAAAGCATTCCGATACAATATTAAATCTTCCCCAAATTAGTGGGGAATGTATAATTGAAGAGGCTGTGAATATCTGCCTGACTAAAAAGCACTGTGCTAATGAGGTGCAGACAAACTGCATCAGAGCACCCAAACCTTTCTTTAGTTTTTTGGGTCCAGCTCTCTTCCCCTTACACACACACACAAACACACACACACACGGTGGTGCTTCATGCACAGCCTCCCTGCAGAAACAGATCAACACACACACAGCGTGACGTGGTAAACACAGTGCCCAAGTGTGCGCAAAACACAGTTTCATCAGAGAGAAGTGAGCTTACCTTGGAACGCAACACGCATCTCAGCAGGACTGGTGGGGCCACTGAGGTGTGTGGTAGCTGGTAGGTATGTGATGGTCTTCAACACGAATGTGTGCGGGCGTGCATGCGCTGTGCGTTTGTTGCCAGTGTATGCAAGATTCAATGTTGTTTGTACAATATGTGCAAAAAGAGATTCCTTTGTGTATGGATCCGCCTGTTTGTGTATGGTGATAAATGTGCGTGTGTACAGGTGCCGCCTTGGAAGTAACGAGGGAGAGAAGAAGAGCGTGGGCGGAAAAGGAGCTGTCGCACGTGGATGTAATTATTGCCTCTGTCTCAATGGCGGTGGTCTTGTCTCATTACTGTCATGGCGGGGTGTCCGCGCTGGCGGTGAACAGCGGGGGCGTTTCCCTGCCTACCAAACCCCTCAAGCAGGGTACACGGGTCGGGTTAGGGTTCCTGCTCTTCCCCACCACCCAAACCACAACCCTCTAGCACCGATACCTGCAAACCTACCGCTAATGGGCAGCTCCTATCTGCAAATAAGCCAGCTTCGGTGTCACTGTGGAGCCAGCCTGGCTGCCGCTGCTATCACATCGCCTTGCTTATTAACTCTCTCTGAGGATTCCTCTCGCACCCTTGGCTTCCTCTGTGTGAGTGGACGTGCATGTGCGTTTGTGTGCCTCTGTATGTGTGAGTGATGTAAGATCTCAGCTCACTTATTCAGAAAGTGAGTTGTTATCTACAGTAGATAATAACAAGACCAATTTGAGGGAGATTTTCTGCCAGATAGTGAATGAGAGCTAGCCCCCGCGGCTCTCTGAACCAGAGTCCGGCTCATTGGAAATGTTCTGGGTGTCTGGATGCATGGTGGGGACCTGGAACCTTGCCCCTTGGTGGGTGTCAGGGACCCCGCCCTCATCTAAGCTACCCACATCTGGCATCCCTGACCGTGGCCTGTGGAAGTGTCTGCAGTCGCTCACTGGTAATTGCTAATGGTAATTACCGACCTTTTCCATGAACCAGGAGACTTATATAAATAAATGACTGGTGTGGTTAGCCAGGCAGCTCACACACGCAGCCACACGGATGCAGACGACGCACACACACACACACACACACATTGTCGTTCCCTCTAATTCCGCCTCTGGGGACCTACTCCGAACTCAGATGGTCTGGTCCACAGACAGGGTCTATTGATGCTTCAGAGTTTAGGGGCATTAACCAACATGCTGATGTTTTTCCTTTTACCTGTAGTGCTATGTAGTATCCATCTAGAATGCTTTGGTTAAAGTTCTCTTTCCAGAAATTGTGGGTGTTCTGAGTTAATGATGCAGAATCGATATACAGTTGAACATTCACATGTGGTTAGAATACCAATACCAAATTTACAGTTGTGGGCCAATGGTACAGGGCCTACTTCAGATACACCTACATTGTTCTGCAGATGGTGTGTTTGGCTCGCTGTACTGTTAAAACATACAGTAGCTTGTCATTGCCAGACCAATTTAAAACATGAGCTAGCAGATTCATCTGGTTCCCAGCAGGCTTGAGAACCCCAGCATGTAGCAGGAGAAGTGCTGTCACGTCATTGCGGGCCACAGTTTTCACAACGAGTATTACATAAGGTAAGACTTTAAATGCATCTTTGTGTCCCTCTAGGGAATTAAAATCCCTCCTCAGTTGTGTCACATCATTGCACAGAGCCTATTCTCTCCTGAATCCTCCCCCCCACCACTTCATAATAGTGCTTGATGAAAGTGCGAATAAAAGTAATATCATGACATTTTTACATTGAATTCATAATTAGTACGTGTGTGTATTTGTACATTTTTGTTCGAGTCATGATTACATGATGAATCATGGTTTCTCCCTGTTTGAAAAGGGGAGCTTAGGACCCATCCCATCCTTAGCAATCTATCATGCAGCCAACCTCAAAAGGAACCTCCCCCACGAAAGTCAGGAGGCCTGAGATTTAGCTGTTAGCCGGGGTAATGTACTGTTGCCTCCAACATCATTAGTGCCCACAGCGGACGCTGTGTATCAGGCCGGTTGCTGGGCATCTATCAGGGGTCCGTCTCTCACCCTCAGGTTCCCTTCCATCTGGTGCAGCCTGCGAGTCTCGGCTCTCTGCGTGGCCATTTTCGTTTTCCCTTCTGGGGCATTGTGGCCATGGGCTACGGCCACCTGCACCACAATGAGAGCACATGACCCAGGCTGCTGGGACGCGGTCCACCTCCATCCTCGCTCATTATGGGTGGGAGGGGAGAAACGAACACTCTTTAGAGGGAGAGGGTTAGCATGGCAGATGATGCAGGCGAGAGAGAGAGGACAATTGCGCAAGAGGGAGGACGAGATTGTGAGCTGGCACGCAAAGACACACAGATGAAAAGCTAGCTTGTTTGGGAGTTACCCTGAGTGGGAGAGCGAGAGAGAAGGAGGTGAAGGTGAGCGATGCAGTGCGTGTGCTGGGATGGCGAGTGACGCAGTGTCGTCCTTAATTAGGCTGCGGGGCCTTCCCACAACATATTTACCACTCCAATAAAGCATGGAGGGCCCGCACAGCTCTTTGATTAAACAGACGTGTGCTCTAATACTGTGTGGCTGGAACAGCGTGCATGGAGGCAGGGTGGGGGTTCTGGAAAGACACCACAGACATGAGTCCTCTGGGCTAATTACCCCCTCACTTCCTCCATCATTTTTATTTTTTTGCCCGACATACAGTGGGACGAGGCCCAATTTAGTCTGGGCAGACGCAGAAATTGTCCAAATCGTTTAATCCATCTCCTGAGTACCCTAATGTAATTGCTTTTTGATTAATTGCGCTTGTGGATGATCATAGAAAAGGCTTGCTTTGTTGCTGTCGTAGTTTTCTGATTACACTTCAATGAGATTATTTGGTCTGATTGGTTGTTAACAGATCCTCTGTATTTCAACAAAATGGAAGAGAAAAAAACAAAAGAGAACTAATTTTCTAAAGGTATAAAAAGTCAGATAAAGTTCCTAACCTTTGGTTTACAATTTCCCCATAGTTAAAATTCAAACTAAATTATTTTGGATTTGATTAATTAAATTTACTGTATGCTGCTCCTAAGTAATAAGTACATACCGGTAACTGTTCAATACTGTTTTCATCACTGTTGAATATGTTTTTCACTGTAGAGGGAGATGTTCAATGAAACAACCTTCTGAGGTTGACAGTGATTTCAATCTGCACAATTACTGTGAATGTTTAAGAAGTGGATGCCGCTGCTTCTGTTTCTGTCGTCTTATTCTGTGTCTGTCGACTGTCACCATGTTTATTGTTGTAAAAATCGTAAGTAGTTGTCAACGTATTTATGGTAAGGTAGAAAATATTTTGTCTTTGACCTGCCTCATAGTGGATATCACATTTAAACATCTGTTTAGACATAAAGTACGCAGTGGAGTCTGAGCAATTCCGCTTGTGTGGTATTCACGTATACACACATACTATATACACATTCAAAAGTTGATTTAATGAAGGCCTTTAGGATTAGGCACTCTGATAGAGGCTGCTTGCCTTTTGTGGACAACGATTGCCGGAGACCATAGTCAGAAATCCAAGGAGCACCACTAAAGGAACTTAATAACTAACCTTCCCTGAGCCCTGGAAACAAACAGCAGATGACAGCAAATAAATGTATTTGGGCAAAGAGAGCGAAAAAGTTAGAAGGAGATACAACTACCAATATGAAGACAAATATATACAGGATGGAGATGGAGAGAGTGAGAATGGGGTGAGAGAGAGTGGGAAAGTGATAGAGACAGAGCATTAGCATCTGTGTGGTCAACCAGACCGAGACAGCTGACACCAGGGCTGGTGTCCAAGCTGAGGGAAAGACACGCTGCAGGAAACAAAGACCTCTCAGGGGAAAACCTTGCTTTGGTTTCCCCCCTATTCTTCCCTTCCTCTGCGGTTGCAGTCAAGTAGATTTTGTGTGTCACCGTTCAGTGAAACATGCAAATGACTTTGACTTTGTCAGACTTGAGACTCACACTTGAACGTTTCCTTAGGCTAGCCTACAATGACGTTCATTCTAGATGTAGCCAACCACCACCAGAGACACTGCACGGACGAGGGAAACATGCTCGAGAGTGAAAGCATCAGGGATTGTGTGGAAAAAATGTCTTCCTCCAAGTTGCACAGGAATTTTAGAAACGATCTGTTATTTGGAAACGATTGGACAGCTGTGGACGGACAGCTGGTCTTCAACAGCACGGAATGCTTCACATAAATACAAACCGACGCAAATGCAGTAATTGTGTTGGAGACAGAATCATATGGTCGCCACTGCAAGCATATTGACGCCACCCCCCTTTCTGCCCATGAAGCATTCACGACTGATTTGAATTAGTGACACCAACCAGACAGATGGACAAAGGAGCAGAGAAAGCACTTGAAACACACCACAGTTTTAATTGCACTTGCCAAGCAGAGGTGGTATGAAGACGCAAAATGGAGACTCTCTTCCATCCATCCATCCATCCCTCCCTCCCCACTCCCTCTTTCCCTACTGCCAACTCTCTGTCTACATCACACACAACATTGCACCTCCATACTCATAATCATTACCAGGGACTAATTCAAACACACATCAGTGCCTGTGTGTTGAATGATGAACAAAAGTTTGTCTTGTAGGATCAAATGCTCCCCATCTCTTTGTGGAGTCTATCTATCCTATGTTCATAGCCTTGAGACTGTCGACCAAAGGTTCTATGAAAACAAATGAATTGGTATCCTTTGGACTTTTCAGTCCTCTACACAGCATCCAGTGTGCGTGATTAGAATTTCACACAGGTGTACACATTTGTGTGGGTTCACGTCTGTGAGTTTATGAATATACATACTTCTTATTGCTACTTGGTGTGTGTGTGTGTTAGTGTGTGTGTGTCTGCACCGTTCCACAACTGAATTGATAACTAGCAGAGACAGTCCAAAGGTGAAGGGAGAGAAAAGAGAGGCAGATGTTTTTGAGTCTCACAGAACTCCCCACAGCAATTTGTCTGGACTCTCGAGAAGCTAAATACGATGAAACCAAGGTAATTTAAGTCTGAAAATAATTAATCCTATTTGAGGTGCCATATGCGTCAGTGATGCTATGAAGTGAGGGTTTGAGCGATGAGCGCTGAATTGTCTCTAATACATGAATAAACAGATGACTCGTCCAAATCTCTTTGGACATTTCATGAAATCAACATGGAATAGGAAAAGATGAAAAGGAAGAGGTGGTGCACAGTATGTTTGGAAGCCACGCAGATCGTCTGGGCTGCAGGAACACGCTTCTCTAAGGTGTGGACGTTGGTTAACCATTTCAAGTTAACACTTCAAAGCAGAATAGTCCGGTTTCATGTTTAGCTTTTGGTTAATGCATACATTTTCTTGGACCACCCCTTGTGAATGTAATGTTGGAGATCCCGCGTGCACGCTCTGACCCGTGTCCACAGAGGAAGACCCTCATAAGAGTACAGAGCCAATGTTTTTCATTGAATAATTCTTGGATTGCTCAGTATTTTAACCTGATAACCCAATCCTCTCAACAGACTACATTTATCAAACTGTGTACAGCTCAGTCAGTGATAATAGACCTTGACTCTTTGTAACAGCCTCAGGTGGCATCAGAAAGATATGTCCTCGTACAATGAATTTGTTATGACCCCATTATCTCACAGGAACATTGGGCAACCATGGACATCTCAAAGTTGTTAAATAAGTCCTCATTTGGAAACAAATGTCTAATTGTGTTATGGGGAATCATGGGGAGTCCCTGACGATTGTCTTTACATCCTGCTCATCTCCAAAGTAATCCTATTGGTTTTTCACGTATTTTTCTTCATTTTTTCACTTTTTCACTTCTCCACTTCATAGTTAAGGTGTTACATCTCTCATGTGTCAGTGTGACGGGTATGTAGCAGACGTGGTCTTGCAAGTTCCGTCAGAGTTTTCCGGACCATGTCCATCCTGCACTGAGGATCGAACACGCCCTCTCTGACTTCCCAAGTGCCACCACTACCAGCTACGCCAAAGAAAAGCTAGCTATCCGGAAGCTTCCTATTTGGACAGCCGCCTCTTTTCAGGTATAGGCTTCTCTCATCGGCATCCATAGACTCCTGTCCACAGCCAGACCTCGCCTTTCCACAGGTGTTCCATCGTTCATTATCACCAATTAACGCTCTGCGATCTTTAAACCTTGGTGATAATGTATTGTATAATGCATTATCAAGACAGAAACTTCTTTGCCAGGGCACATGTAGCATATCTCGTGGAACTACGCAGCACAGGACTGTGCGTGTCTGAGAAAAGACTCGTCTTTTGTAGTATAAAATGCCTATGGAATGAGACCATTCTCAGAATTGACCTCTGTCCTCCCACATGTGTGTGCTGTTTTGATTTCAGTGTAGGTTTTCAAATAATTTATCTTCTAAATCTGTATGACTGTAAGACAAACACCCTTTCTGACATGATGTTCACTGTGCTGTGTATGGAATTACGTCTGTTTGGATTGGATCATTATTCCTTGATGCACCCAGCTGTCGTCATCAGAGGGATCTTTGATTCACTCTTGATCAGATGCTGGTTTCAACTGGACGCTTGAGAGTGGCACCAGCACGAATGAAAGTGGTTGTTTTGTTATTTGACCAGAGTGTTGACATGCAGAAATACAGAAGTAAAGAAGAGATATAAAAGAAGTGCTTTCTATGTCATGTAAGAGCTGTAGATGACTGAGTTGTAGATGACTCATAAAAAACAGAAAACACCCCCCCCCCAAAATAACCCATTCATTACAGTAGACACTGTACATTCTCAAGATGTCATAGAAGTGGGCAAATGGATCCATTGTGGCTTTAGCTACTAAGAGCAATGAGAATGGTTGAATAGATGGTTGGATACTGTGGTAAATCCTGAACAAAACACTGGAAGAGAGTTCAGTTTTCTGTGTAAAAGCAGCAGTAGGAAGAGCAGCAGCTTCACATACTTCCAGGCAGAACTGGACACAAACATTTAATGCATTTTTTTTCTTTCTAGTAGAGAGGTTGAAAGCCGAATCCAAGCTGAATTGAAGTCATCATTCATCACCTGTAGTGCATTTGCTTTTATATAAAAGGTTGTAATGCTATTTGTTTAACTGACTGGCATTGGATTTTGTGTGTGTGTGCGTGTGCAAGAAAACTTTTTTCACTTTACTTTCTTCATCATTTCAATGATTGTGACCTCCTCCTCTTCCCACAACCTCCCTCAATGTTCTCTTTCTCCCTATGCTGTCACTCACTTGATTATTGATGCATCATAACACATTTTGCGCTTATACTGAAATTACCTGAGATTCTTTGAACACCTGCAAGTCGCAGCGGGATGTCTCAGTACAACTAACCCTGAGGTGTTAGGATCAAGGTATATTTGCAAATAAAAAGCACAGGTCTGGAAAAGGCAAGGGGTTTATGTGAAGGAGATTACAATCATTTCTATCCCGATGGGGCTTCCTCTGTCTGGAGTCTTTAATTTGACTTCTCCTTAAAGCTCTCATATCAATGGTTGAAAAATGCATAGACACATTTCTAGAAGTTGCATAAAACATTTTATGTTGGCAACCTCACAAATGACATTGAAAGCAAGATGTCATACACAACATATATCAGGGATATATCTGCTGGTGACCCACTACAAGAAAAGGGCACCCACCCACAGCTGTGCTGAGATTAACCTAAAGGTTGATCCAGCCTTCTGGAAGCAGTTCTGGCAATGCTTATCTCCCCTCAAGGCTTTGAATCCCAATCCATATGGTCCTCTTATTCACGCCGTACAAGACGTCTGAACATCTGGCTCCTACCCGCCACACAGAGTGTGTGGTGGGTTTCTGCAGTGTCACCGCAACAACACTCCGCGTGCAGCAACATCCTCCCATGCCACACCACCCCATACATTGGGCACTTTGTGCCACCCTGTCCCGCTGGTCCTAATAAAGAGTCAGCATTCCTGTCACGTTCAACGACCCCACTTCACCATGCTTATTTATTCATTATCTCCAATGTTGCTCTAATAAGGTGGGGCTTGTGCAGGATGCTCCGAGGGGATGAGGCGTCTGCCGAGTGTCCCTGAAAGGAGCCTCTGTCTCTGGGCACAAAGGGGGAGGCATATAGGGGTAATGGGCCCACCCACTAGCTGACAGGTCTAAAAGGGTGATTAACGAACTCCCCGGGGAGAAAAGCGATGGGGGTTCTGGGAACCCTTCAGCCACACTCTCTACCTCTCTCTTCTTTCTCCATTGCTTGCTCCCCAACTCCATCTCTCCGTTTTTCTGCTGTCTGTGTTTCTATCCGATTCTCGCCATTTTGCCTTTTCACTCTCCCTGCTTTTGTGTTACCTTCCTTGGCTCTATCCGCCTTTTTCTGTTGTCCCCTCCCTTCTCTCTGCCTCTCCTTTCACACATTATGATTTTCCATTTCATTTAAAGATGGTCCAGCCTGGCCCAACGTTTATTAGGCAATTAAGACATTGTGGTGGCTTTTCAACATGAAGCCTATTATCTCCCTCCACTAGTGCATGTCAAAATAGTTATTCGGGTTGTGTATGTAACCTAGTTATATGGGTTGTGTATTTAACATATTTGTATGGCATATCTTAGGAGACTAGTTGAAAATAAACAAAAAACATTGCCTAACAGTGGGAGGTTGTGTAAAAGCCTTGTAATCCAAGCCTCCTAGGTTCAGAACCTGCCAAGTATGTGTTTGCCAGCCATAACGTTTTGCTGATTTCCTAACCCCCCACCCACACAAGTGAGTGGCATTCGTTAACCATAACCGAATCCTCCAGACAAGAAGAAACATTTTTATTTAAGGTTATTTTACAAATATAATAAGAATAATGCAATGTAATTTAGGCAACACAATGCGTTTATAAGGAACACTTCAAATAAAGACATTTACTAAAGTCTGAAAGCACTTCGTCAAAACATGCTGGCCAAACAGAATCAGACAGACAGTCTCTCTCACTCTCCATTTTGCTCCAAAACGCTCCAGCACATGTATGGAGAAGCTGATCAATCTAAATATTATTCTATGATGTGTCCAATGCTTTATCCCTGTCTTCCTGGCCTCCCCTGGAGACTTCTCACAAAAGCTTGCCCTCGAAGAAGCAGAGCTCAATCACTGGGAGAAACAAGAAGGCCTATTTTATCGAGCTATATAAAGGCCGGGTTGATGGGGTTCTAAAAATATGGCGGTCTTAAATTTCTAGACATCTCAGGCTCTAATAAAAGGATGCCGCTACTGATTGTTCCACTTCTTCGCTCTGATGTGCTCCGCATGCATGTCTCGAATCTCAATGGAGCCTTGTTTCTCCCTCTCTACCATCCACAACAGTCTCTCTCTCACACTCTCTCTCTTCCTCTCTCTTTTCTTTTATGACGTGTTGAAAACCCCCACACTCCAACATTTCCCAGTTGGAATCCCCTCCCTCTAGATTCCCCAGACCTTGTTTTTATATTCCCATTAGACAAGGGGACAGCAGTAGACCTTTAGACTTAGCTAATTACAATCAAAATCCCCAGTAATTCATCTTGCCTGTAATCTAAATCAGGGCCTGGGCCATAAGTTTCCTTCGGCAGAATGTTTATGTGTTTAACACCAGTCTGTGTGCCGAATTGTGAGACATGGTGATGATGATGAATGATAATGATGACGATGGTACGGAGGCTGATGTGTAGCAACACTGCAGCACACTGGAGGGGTTCTGATTGGTTGTGGACCTGTGAAGGAGATTGGGGTCAAAGCCCAGATGTGAAGGGTTGAACCATTGCTGTTCCCCCTCCTTTTGAATGCTGTTTTGGCTAATGATAACTAAGCATACTAACAACTGTGCGGAACACCTCCATTCGTTGTTGTCACGTCCACAGGTTTGCCACATCCTCCTTCAGTACATCCCCCATCCTTCATTTCATCCTCCTCTCTTCGTTTCATCCTTCTTCTTTTGTCTCATTCTCCCTTTCGATGTAAGCCGTGTTCCCGGAGCTCGGATTTGGGAGCAACGAAGAGCTTGGGTGAGCTTGCAAGCAGCAGAGCCGCGCCTTGTTTTCAAACCACTGACCTTCATCCGACATATGCTCCTCGAGTACACACAGTTAAGAGCGACGCGACCAAAAACATATGCAGATATGTGACACTTTAATGCTCCGAGTACCAGGCGTCTGTCATGCTACGGGCTTGTGGACTCGCCAGGAAGACACCATGTGGGTACAGCCTCTCCATCTTCATCTTGCCTTAACAGTGCCCTGCCAAGCAAGGATCCTCCTCCCCCTTTGCTTCTCATTGTTGTTGCTATAACTACAGATTCAATCGTTTGCCATATGATTGAGGAGTATGTTTAGCACGTTTTGCATATGATTTGCATGTTTGCCGTACTCGTGAGGAATCACTGCACTTTTAATGATGGAAGGAAATACATCTCTGGATGGCAGAGTTGAGTGTTGACTAAATGTTTTTAATTTAGGCACTTCAGGAAATAAAGGTACCATTTCATTCACACATGGCAATTGTGACCTTTATGTTTTCATCCTGAACTGGCTGGAATGAGTAGACATTACAACCGACTCAGGAAGAGTCCCAAAACAGAACTAAATGAGATACATTGTGTTCATTTCATTCCTAACTGTTTTGTGTTTACTCCAATAAATGAAATCCATCATGAACTCAGTTCGTCTCAAACAGTATTGTCACCACACTCAAGAACTAATGAGATACATGTTTAACAAGTGCCTGGCTTCATGGACAGGGCCCTGATTTGTTCTTACACATTTGCACACTTGAACTTGTTCAAAACTATACTGTGGCCTGAGGGATACAGAGGCCTTTTACCAGTTGGATCACATTGTCTGGAAATGTCAGCCCAATCCAAAATTTGGCAAGTGAGTGTTTTTTTGGTATGAGCTGAACTGAGACGTGAACACTGACTTAATTACTACATTTTTCATCTTTGAACACCTGGTCTATTTAATTGATAAACATTAGATTTTCCTCTGGACTGTTGGCTCCTTGGACATCGCCCATTACCTTGTTTGCACAACCGAACATCTTCTCAAATACGAGCCTTGATCTATTGTTCCTTGTGTTTTTACTTTTACTTATATTTTCCCGCTTTAATCATGTTCATTGACATTTGGGTTTCCTAGGGAGTGTCCAGGCAGGATGCCAGTCTTTAGTTTTCTAACAGTATTATAATTTTTTTTCCCCCCAAGCAGAAATTCATGAAATTGAAATAGCTGGTAAAAATGACCTTAATCCCCATCCTCACTTCATTCTGCATTGGGATGTTTCTGGCTCTGCAGGGACTGGATATTACATCCACCATCTGTTGCATTTTTCATTAACAAAATCTATTGCTCCATTTAACAGTGCGTGCACAGACAATGCAAGGGCTGCCATCACGCCCATAAATCCTGGATTTGGAAAAGAATGAATGCACGTCTTTTGATTATTCAGATGACAAGTAGATTCATCGAGGATCAGCCTGTGTTCATCAGGGCCAGTGTGGTTCCCTGTGGTTGCTGAAGAGAGAACACCACTGAGAGGCAGGGCAGTGTCAAACAAATGCACGGATGTTTGGACGTTGGATAAGATCATAACATTGTTTGTTACACTTTCCACCATCTACTTTGGCCTTGAAAGAAAAGTTTCTTTTAGAATGCAAAACTATTTTTGATAAGAGTATTCATCTCCGATGGCGATGCCAAGTTCTTTCCCCTTTGGCTGCGAAGCCAACATCTATCATGTCACCATGGTCTGATAGGATTATTGATCTGACGCTCTTTTTTTGCTTCATACAGTATCTCATACTTTCTAACATCAGATCTAACTTAGACAGATATTTTCTTAGTGCCCAACATAGATCAGTAGCCTATTGGAGGAATCGGAATGCGCATTATCAATTATATGTTAGCATTAATAAATAATAAAGCGTTTGATACTGATTGGGTTACATACAATATGATACATAAACAGTCCTCTGAAGTCATGAATCTTATTGAACTCTAAAGTAGGAGTAGTAATGTTTTCTGCCTATACGGATCCACGTGGAGGAACATACAGAGTAAACCCACAAGACACACTCCATGCTCTCAGCTGCCGCCACACAACTGATAATTAAAGACCACCTCTAGTTTAAACCCCTCTCACTATTGCTATCAACCTGAATCTCAATCACTGTCAGAGCACATCTTTATCACTGGGGAGAATCTTCCTCGGATATAGGCTGCTGTCTGAACGCATCGTCTCTACATCCCGTTCCTAAGGACAAATAGGGTAATAATTCCATCAAGGGGATAGGATGAGGCAATAAAGCACATGTGAGAGGGAGCTTTTTAATGTACTTCATTCTCCAGAATGCAATTACAGCCACTATCATGAGAGGCTTCATCATCCAGTCTCTCTCTCTCTCTCTCTCTCTCTCTCTCTCTCTCTCTCTCTCTCTCTCTCTCTCTCTCTCTCTCTCTTTCTCTCTGTCTCTCTCTCTCTCACACTGCCTCTCTCTTACCTCACTCTCATTTCTCACTCCGATACAAACGTACACACACACACACACACCTCAGTTGTTACACTGAGTAGCTGTCAAACACAGGGAAAACAGGACTGTGCCAAAATGCCATGTTCTGTTTCAATTTGTTAATTTGGATTAGGTACCTTCCTGTTCAACAACATTCTCAGACAAACCCTGAACACCTTGAGCCAGATAAATCACTACCTCCAGATCACCTCCCCGAATGCAATCTATGAGGAATTTAAACGAGGTCCCTCTGCATGCATGCTAATTACGGAGAGCTTAGGATAAACATATCATTTCACAATGGTACTCAACTTGGAGTTAATACTATTCTCAGTTTGGGAGGAGGGGGGAGTCAGTCTCCAGGCAAGGTCTTTTCTGATCAAGTTAATTACTTTGAGGGGAGCAGACAGTGCAGCTAATTAAGAAATATGTCGGACTGAACTATGGTCAGTGACAGTCTCACCACTGGGCTGTGACCTACTTCACTAATGTCTCCTATTTAGGAATTACCGAGTGACAAATACCCAATCAAAACCTAGGACTCTGCTCTGTCAGACTGTGCCCCTCCAACATAACAGCTTTCCGAAATGACAGGCTACATTGTAAAGTCGCCAATAATCAGAGACACACAGATGAAGCCACTGATTGCTTTAAATGGCTAATTAAAAGTCAGCTGGAAGAAAACCTATGTCAGGGTTCCTGGATCTTAGAAAAATAACAAGGATGATCAGTGATGTTGAGAATGACCTCAAAGACCCATTCAATCAGCTCTGTGTAAGAGAGAGGTTTCTCTGTAATAGATAGGTCTTAGAGATAGGACTTGAAAACATGTGAACAAGTAGAACAACGACAATCGGACAGGATTTCACATAATTAAGTATTATTGCAAATAACACATCTGGTGGTAAATACAGAACCTAATGATATGGGTGTACAGTGTGCAAGTACTGCGCTCTGCCGACTCACATCTGGTTCTTACAACAAGTGGGAGATAAAAGCTCCAAAAGATGTTATGTTATGGCCACATTTAGGTGTTTCACAACCTAGGTAAATCAAAAATGGTGAATTCAGTGGCAATAAACAGACTCTTTCACGAAAAAAAAGACCCTATAGCCTCGGGCGCCGGAGGCCATAAAGGAAGCTGAATTATTTATGAGTAACATTTTGGAAACGGCTCCTTGAATTTTCGTGGATAGGGTGATGCATGTCCGGTGGCCTTATTCTGTGGTGTTACTCTAATGCTTTGATAAATGGCTGTTATTGCCACCCTTTGGTGTATGACGACCATCTGCTACCGGCTCCTTGAGGGCCAATTTGAGACGTTTGGAAATCTGGGTCAACCTAGGTGGTTGCATTTAAAGGGGAAGGTCGCTGACCGAGGAGTGTGGTAAATGCTGCGGTGTCTGTTGATGGCACCGAGCCACACTGACATCCTTACTCAACCAAGCGCATCTCTCTTCAGTCGTAAGCCTTGAGGGGTGGTGCAGACCCTGTCTATGCTTCTACGAAGCAAAAATGCACCACTTCATGCACATTACTGTTTGACAAAATGATGCAAATATCTCCTACAACCTTTAGCGTGGACATCTCATTTAAATACATTGTAGACACACACACTCACACACAAACACAGACATGCACAAAAACGCAGATGAATATTGTCCACAATTGGCATCTTTTCGACATTGCGTCCACTGCACTGACATCAAAAGTCATGTGCTATGATTGCAGGTGTAGCCTGCAGATCCCCTCCCAGATATACTTGTCCAAGGCTGCAAAGGCGTGGAACCGTGGTTCCCCTGTGTGTCAGTCGCTGTCAGAGCTCATCCAGGTGGGAGGATTGAGTGTGGACCGGAGGCACAGACAGCACTAAATGGTTAAGTAGGTTTGTTTGCTCCTTAGGGGCCTGCAGCCCTTTTCTGGACTAAAAGAGATGTGACCACCGGAGCAATTAATCATGGAGGTATTGGCATGGCGGATACTGTATCCACTCAAGGACAGCTTGGAGATGCATTAGGTCGAGTGCTGCCAGTCCCGAGGTATGGCGAGTCCGGAGGGACATACATCTCTGCTAAACCATGCGTGTCCCCTTCTTCAATATCCTTCCCACCCCCTCCTCCCCCATCACCACCCCCTCCTCCCCCATCATCACCACCATCTCCTCCCCCATCACCACCACCACCACCACACATTCACCTGTTTCGATTGCAGGACAGTGCCGGATGGACTTCTGGGTAACGATTCTGTTTTGCCGTGAGCTACCGGGGTTGTGCTGCAGCTGACCTTTCTTCCGTGTCAGAAAGAGGACAGACATGCGGCGCTGTGTCTCGTCTGCCCCCACTGCCCACCACGCCTGCTGCCTCATCAACGTTAACAATAAATCTCAATCGATAGTTTTAAAGATGCAGGACACGTGCAGATGGGGAGGACTGATAGTTGTGACACACACAATCAAACTGCAGCGCTCGTCGAGCCCCCCCCCCCCCCCCCCCCCTTTTTCTTCCTCATTGGGGGAGCCACTGTGAAGAACGGCAATCTGCTGATCTACATGAGGACTCTGCTGCGCAATCATAGCTAATATCCAACCAGCTCCTCCTCAGCTCCTCGTTGTCAGAAGCCCTGACAACGATATGAGGACTTATTAGTTTAATAGGCAACATAAACAAATCACAACCACTTAGAGGAGTAATCATTTCAGCAACACTCGGCGGACATCCATTTCGGGGGCCTCGCAAAATTGAGACGGCGGTCGAGGGGATTCGGTTACGACGTTCGGGAGGCAAACAGGTGGCTCCGTCGGCGTCCTGCCAATACACACGGCACCTAATGGAATCAAATGTTGCAAAGATGGCGCACTGCTCCATACTTTGATTTGAGTGCCTCCTGCTATAAAGCCCAGTGAAGTATATCCTGTCGCCAGAATGTCTGACGGCCTAGCAGGAGAACTTGACAGTGCCTGTGAACCCAGTAAGTACCGACTCTGCCTTGCTGGGTATGGTTTGACAAGGGTGTCAAGCAAATGAGAGGAGCAAGTCGAGGGGTGAAAGACGAAAGGGATGAAACGGACACCGTTTTTGTTAAAGCAATGCGGCTATTCGGAGTAGTGTGGTTCTCAGAGTGGATGTCTTCCGGAACTGCTTATGCCAGTGAGTAGTAAGTAAAAGGTCGGTGGAATGTTTAGAAAGCTTTGCCCAAATATCCACAGCCTTCTCTGTAGAATGGTATTGGTCAAAGGTTTTAATAGCAGTGAAAAGGTAGTATATGCAGCAGCAGTTATGACTGCTGAGTCACTCAGACCGGAAGGTTGTCATCATGCTTGCTGCTGTGATTGGTGCAATGGTTGCTGAGGAGATAAATTATGAAATAATAATTACTGTTTGGTTTTGATATGCTTTTAGGGAAGAGGAGGAGAGAGTAAAAAATAACATCTTGGAGACTGAAAGCCGTTAATGACATCCACTAGGGCAGAGCAAGCGAGACACAAGGGCGAGAGTGGGGTCTGGGTAACTGTGAAATTGATTCGCCCTTGAGAAGATATAGAGACGAAGAGTCGCCCTAGTAATTACGGTGAAAACGTGTGTAACTAACTACCATGTTCAGCCTCGCCTATGAGCACAGGCTCCCTGGCCACGCACCACACTCAATTACAGTGGAGTGAAATGGGGAGAGGGACAGCAGGAGAGAGGGGGAGGAAAGGAGGGGGAGCGAGGGAGGACTCAGGGTCATTTTCCCGTTCGTTGACCTTCAGGCTAATGCCACCCAGGAGAGCTGGCTGGTTTTCTCAATCTTACCCAAAGTCGCCTCTGTTCATTTCGATTGATTTCTGCTCCGTTCAAAAACATCTGGCTGTAGGTGGGTGACTGAGCGCATGGTGTGAGAGAAGTCAAAGTGGTAAACCAGGAAAGGTAAGCACGTTCACCTGTTGTGTAATTGGAGGAGAGTTGCATACTTAGGAGTGGGACGATCAGCCGAGAACATTTTTGAGTCGACATCAGGCTTACAATGGTCCATTTTTTCACAAATGTTTACATAATTCACGTAAAACGTAATTCAAATGTATTTACAAGTAGGCTAAAATACATCCTTTTGTCCAACCCTAGTTTTAAAATATAGCTCATTGTCACAGTTTCCCTCAGCAGAAAGTAGGTCTAAATATAAAAGAAGGATGTCGTTTATGAAGACCTTAAACTTGTTTAGCCATGAAGATTTGAAGATTTGACCACCAGCTTCAGTTTTGAATTATGTATGAATATGCTTTGATGTTGAGTTAGAATTCTCTAATCCAATACAATTAAAAAACTAAGTTTAAAAGTATGATACACTTTGTACGACCTGCACACATGCTAAGTATGAATAGTGTAAAATCCAATGAAAATCATCATCAGAGCAGAAAGAGCCTCTTATAGTGATTATAAAACATGATTGCAGATGATTGGTCAATAGCGGCTGTCCAACTGTAGGGCTACTGTGTTGCGAGTTTCAAATGCAGAGGCTTGTTCGAAATTCAGGAAAGGAAATCTATGTATTATATTAATGCAAGAATGATGAAACCTGGCCTATCTGGTCAGAGAGACACCCAATATGTCTACGTACAATAGTGCCGGGTGATGAAATCGCAATGCCAACCACAAAGTCTCCAAATCCATAGCACACAAATTAACTTTGTCTTTTACTTTGAAGCAGGAAACAGATCCATCTGCATAACACTATGTGAGATTGCCACTGAAAAGAAGAAAACCACAATGATCACACTGCTAGTAGGACACCATGCAATGTGATTGACTTGTGTACTTTGTTTCTAGTTTGAATTCTTAAATTGTATATGATACATCTCTATCATGTTATAGATGTTCTACAGTGCCTTTCATCATGTGTTGTGTTTCAGTGTGAGAAAGGCGAGGCTGTAGCCTATAGAATATATATCCTCCATGTATGATCCCACCAGTACTTACAACTGCATATTATGGTTTTGGAACATTTTAAAATGCATTTAATCAAAGAAAGAGCAAATCATCTGTAATGTAATGAGCCTGTTAGTCTCACCGTCTTGCCATCTCTCTCAATTCTTTATTTTTCTACATCTGCAGTTTGAATGTTTCAGACAAAGCAAACCTAATTACATTTAAATGTCAAGATGGTGTTAGTAAAAATCTTTAAGCGTTATGTTGGGTAAAAACAAATAAGTTACATTTAGGAGTTTGGAAATGTGGACAGATCTCTGGAGGCCTCCTCCAACACTGAGATTAGGTGGAACACATCTTTGTTGCAACGCTCCTGTCACAAAAAAGGAAGAAAAAACAAGTGCCTATTCAGCCTTCTACCCTTTGAAGATTTTCTGATGCTCAGTCGAAGTATTTTGTCTATCCTTTCGGTAAAAAGAAAAATTATAAAAAAAGATGTCCTGCATGAAAACATCTTAGGAAAAGGACATTCTGAATGCTCTTCATTCTGCTCACACAAGACTAGTGAAAAGAAGTAATTAATTACAGCATATTGACGAGACTCAATTGGATTGACACTCCTGCAATAAAAATGAAGTACTGGTGCAGTGTGACATTGGTTATAAAATCGATGTTACTGCTTCATGTCGATGACAGTCATTATTACTATCTTAAATATGAAGTTGTTTTGTCGATTTTGTACTTTACATTGTTACTTACATAGTATGTGTATTGATATCCTTGCATGCCTTTACCCCAAATTAAAACACTTTCGTTTTCCAAACCTCAATGTCTTTCTGTGAAAGCAGAAGGGAAGAGTTCTTTCTGAAGAAAAACTCTGCCTCCCATTGGTCGCAATAGCACTAACATCAATAATGCCCTTACGGAAACCTTACAACTTATATCAACATATTAATACATGACATAATAATGCTAATACAGTCACAATAATAACAATACATAATTTAGCAGCTGCTTTGATCCAAAGCAATGAACAAACCTTTTGATCTGCAGTCAAATGCTGTAGAACTGAACTATACGCATATTATATACAGATTGACCCACATTCTATTAAATAAATTGTAAATGATTAATAATACTGTGCTATCCTTAAAATACATCGATGCTGATGTTTGAGTTCACATCACTGTTGATTGGACAACTGCAGCAGATAACGCTGCTTGAACATGTACTTGTGGAGATCACAGGGTTTCAAACAAACAGCTTGACTGTTCTTCTGTTTCAAATTTGGAATTGTTCACTTAGTCTCTATCCCCATCTGCTTCGGTTCTTCCCTTGTATTGTCAGTTTCACTTATTCTACCAGTCCTTGGAAACTATCTTCCAGCTCAAATTATGCCCCCATAATGATTACATTTTTAGACTTAAAAGTATAAGTTAACACTATCCCTTGTAGATTCAGATCAAACAGTATTTGAAACAGCAGATAAAAGAATAGAGACATATATATCTAGCTTGCCTCTGAAATCTCTCTCCATAAGAAATTCAGTATTAATTTGACTTCCCTGTGCATGGCAAGCTTCCCACTGACATCAGAGTAACTCAAGGTCAGGAACTAAAAGTTAAGTTAGCAATACATAGTTCAAGGACCTACTGATGCATTTACAGAGCAACAATCACTGTAGAGAACCAACATAGCTAAATGGCAGTAGAGACACACAGTGTGTACAAAAGCCACCATAACCTTTTGTGGCCTAGTTTTCTACATCTGCCTGTACATAATTGTTTGGCGGTAAGGTCTAATTTTCACAGCTGAGGATTGGTGAATTACAGTATGTTGGTGAAAATGACTGTCCTTTTTTTTCAAACCTTTTCAAAGGCATTGTGTATTCACTGAGGGGAGCATAGAAGGCTACTGTCCCATCTGACACGTCCATGCCATGTTAATGCTTTTTGGAAGGACAGAGAAGTACAAAATTAGCCATGACACACACACAAAACTAGGCAAAAGTGGTATTATTTTGGTCATATGAGGTTTGAAGGACCCTGATTATGCTCAATTTACAATGGCACAGAGAACTCTTGATTGATTGCCAATTTCCCTCCAACAGATGATTTCAACTGAACAAGAAAGGGACAATGGAGAAATAATCCTTTTTGCCATCTCGTACAGTTTTGGCCACACAATCAAGGGTACACAATCTCTGATGCTTCAGTAACAAGGATGATATTTCAACAACTGAATAATAAACTCAGTGGTGCCGAAGGCGTTTTTAATGTAATCCAGCAACTGTCTCTCATTGTGTATTTCATCAAGCTTCAATAAAATGATACATGAAAAGTGACACATTATTACTGAAGGCAATCCACACTGCTAGGAGACAAAACAATCAAAGAAAGCAATCTGAAAAATCGCAGACAACAATCTTGACAAGTGCCGAGTGAAATTAGAAGAGATTTAATTTTTGAGGCTGAGGAACAATCAAGGCTGGTCGCTTCAGGCTCTTGTAGCATTACGGGGCTCCAAAGTACCGTACACACAGACACAGTCTGTTTGATTGCAGATCAAAAGAAGTCATGTCAAAGGTGTACCTTTGCCTTCAAACAAAGAACATGATCCCATTAGAGATAAATAAGATAATAAATTGTGCTTCCTGAGTTCAAAAGATAGACTTTTGTGCACATACAATTCAATTAAACTTTTCAGACGAATTTACAGCACAATTGCATAAAACAAGGCTTTGTTATAGACATGTCATACCAGTTGAAGTAATTACCATTACATGTATTCAGGGAAGTTTGTTGACAAAAAGACTGACTGATTGATTGATTGTCATTTTAAGCCAAACAATCAATATCAAGGCTCGCCAATAAATGTTCAATGCTCAGGCGTTAATATTTTTGGTATAATTCTTTCTGCTGTGCCCGATTAAAATCACCCCCCTCTCTCCACTTCCCTGCAGCACAGTTTTCACATTTGTAATGTAGTTCTGTCCCTGAGTACACTTGCGTCATCAACTGTACAAGTAAGCAATATTTGTTAATGTTGCTCCAGTCCAGTTTTGTTTTTTGTTACAGCAGCTTTCACTCTTGATGGTAACCATACCCAAGTAGACATGAATCGTAAATACACCACCTTTTCAAGTCAACTGTTCGTCCACCCATGGCTGGGTAAGGTACATAGTGTTCACTCTAATCAAACATACTGGACTATGGTGTACTCGGATCAGGCCCCAGGTCCCTGATGTGAAAAACACCATCATGAAACCAGAGGCTTTCTCACTGTGGAGAAATCATAAGTAAATTCAGATTCAGATTCAGTTAGATTAGCTTGCTCTTCTTCATGAATGTCTCAACGTATTGCCCTTTGAAAGCACAGAGGGATGTGGAGATTTTTTCTATACACCCAGACACCCAAGTGTTCCAACCTCAAGAGGCCATACACTGCCAGCTCACCAGCTGAATGAGGCAACACCTGTATGGAACTTGGGGCCTTGTTGGGATGGGGGCCACTGGAGGTGAGCAGGCAGGCAGGCAGGGTTGGTGCTGGTGGCTGGGATGGACACAGGGGTCAGCTGCCACCTGCCAGGCTGTATTACATTGCTGAGATGCCACACCAAGAGTATATGGCCATAAACACGTCTGCTTTACAGTGAAGCTGGCTTGGAAGTTAAACGAACAGGGCATGGTCCAATGACATCAATGTTAGTAGGAGCTCTTAGGAGGAGAACAGGAATGATTCGTAAGTCTTTTCTAATGATCGGCATGTAAATAGCTAAATGAAGGTAGCTTTTACAAAAGGAGGACATGTTGCATATTAATTAACAACACTGAACAAAATCATTTGAATCTTGTTAAAAGAAGGTAAAGTAACACATATAGAAATTAATATTATACATCTTATCTGAAAGCCAGCTTAATTGATTAACACATAAAATAGTTAAAACATTTCTAAGCTTCTCAACTCTAACAGGTATATAGCAAGGTCTTGTGGGTCTTTCATGCCCTATCTTTTCATTTGAAAGGACACATCATCTGACAGGATATCTTGTTGACATATTGATGAAAACCACATGCCGTTGCTTGACGACCACCGCCGAGATGCATCAATCAATCAAGATTTTACACAGAATCATGTAGATGAATGCTGATTCTAGGACACATTATATTGTTCTTTGGAACGTTTTCCTCACAGATAAGTTTGGCAAGGGTAAAGAGATGCATTTTCCTCTGGTGGATATGTCACAGAAAGCAGGATGTGCTGGGAAGTGGAGGCCCCCTATTGAGTCAACATCTAGAATGGAACATTGTTGTTAAGCCTCCATTATCCATGAGGGACTGGCAGAACAGACACTGCAAACAGGCCCTCTAGGCACCGGCCATGATTCATCACTGACAAAAATCTTGAAGGAATGTATGTTTTCAATGTAATTGTATGAAATGCGACAACAAATCGCTTCATAATGTTTTATTGGAGTTACGCGTAGTTCATGTTTGGGGAAAGGAATACCACCCCCAATTTCACCCTTTTTGCTCAGAGTGTGAATGCTTACTTGGTCTACCCATCACCCATTTGTGTCATTGGTGAGGTCTGCAGTGCTTTTGTGTCCCAACCCTTCTTCATCTCTTCCTCTGCTTCCATTCTCCCAGTTATCTGCCAGCGAGGTCCAGCGCAGACATTCTGTTTCCCCTTGAAGTCTGGATGAGATCCTTAATGACTTAATGACTGAATACAGAGTCAACTCCCTGCATGCAACTGTTTATTAACATTACTTTGTGACTGGTTTATACGATTTTAATTTATGATCTACTTCAGTGAGTGTGCTGCTGTTGGGGTCTACAACCTAGTGAACAATGACTTCAGAGAAATTGTTTGCATTATGATTGACATTTTCCTGAAAAAGTGTTGACTTGTACAGTTGCTACATAATACAAATTCCACATAGACTCACTGTTAGACACAAAAGAGTCTGCTAAAGAAATGGTTTTGCCCTCCTAAATTGCTAACTATTCTCCTCCCCTTAAAGTTATTGTGGTTACCTTTGATAAAACATAAAGTTTCACCTGCACATCAGGATCACAAGCTGATCAGTTGTTCTCTCTGGGGTCAGTGTCAAAGAATCACACCTTTGCAGGGAATAACACATTGTTTGTAAAGGGATTGAGGCAAGAGTATGCCGACCCATATGTTCCAGACGGTTGTCAACAGAGCCTCTGAAACCAGATCAGTGCCAGTCTGTGTGCATGGGTAATAACCCTTAACCCTCGTGGGTGAACGCTGAAACTCCAGATCCCTCCACTCTGTGTTATGAGTCGCCTTGCAGGTCCTCAACAGATGGTGACATTCAATTCCCTTCTGAAGTTACTGAGCTGGCGACCCAGAGTTTGAGATAGTGTTGTTTATAAGTAGGTGTAACACCTGTCAGAGGCAGCACTCAAGAGAATTGCACTTGTCTGCATCAAAAACATTCCAGATCCTTCCTGGACATGAAAGGAAAGAATGACCAGGATGTTTTTTAAATTCAGTCAGGGATCAGTGTTTGCTGCTTTGTTTTAGACAAAGCAGGCTGGGAATAAGATTTCAGGCGCAGTGGAAAAGTTATGGTTATTGTGAGATGATTTTTCCTTTTTCAAACACTTCTTGGTATTTTGGTATACTTTCTGTCTTCTGACTCCAGGCACAAAAGGAGGTAGAAAAAGAGAGAACGAGAGGTGAAAGGCACAGAAGGTAGTCATTTAGCCAACCGTCTGCACCTCCCTGCACCACCAACCGTCTCCAAAGGAGGTAATCCCTCACTGAATTGCTCCTCCCAAGGTTTATTCCAGTTTTCTGGGAGTTTTTCCTTGTCTACTTTGTTGGTGGGGTGCAATTGTGTGTGAAACGCTCTCTGACATTCCTGAAAAGGGCTATGCAAATACAGTTTGTTTTGATATGAGAAAGAGACAGTGTGTGAGGGTGAAAAGGATGGAGAATAAAAATGGAGAAAGAGAGTTGGAGACGTGACTAGTGTACAGAGGTAATTTATTTACATGTACCTGGTGGTGGACTCTTGGCCATCTCTCAGTCCTGTCTCACTACACCCTCAGGGATCTAGACTCTGCCATCTGTGCCCTGTCACTCTGCTCACCTCTCAGTTCCCCCCCAAATAAACTCTACTGTCACCCTATTGTTCACAACACAACAATACTGTTCCAAAGTGCCCACTGAGTCCTCACCACCTGTATTGCATATTGAAATGATAGAGTGATCAAAATGACAATCATGGAGGCCGTTTTTATATTTTGTCTGAACAAGCGGATGGCTATTTGTTTTCCATTGTTGAAAGAATTTGATCAAAACAATACAATGTACAGGCTTTTTATTAGACTTGAAAGGAAAGGAGAGTAAGGTAGGAGTTTGTGTAGATGCTGTAGTATTTTCCCATTGGGATTCTATCTGCCATCCTTAGACCATACTGCAGTGCCACAGAAAAGGGGGCAGGCAAACTTCTCAACTTCTAAACATGATGAAATCCCTGCAACATCCCTACCCCACAGTTCCAGAGCGGTGGAGGCGACGAAGCCTGTCAGAAGGACTGGTCTTTGTGTGGAATTCATTTTTTATGACAGCATTACAGAGCCCATATGGTAATCCAGACTGGACCAGCCTTTAAATCTCCCCATGCTAGCGGCACTGGAGTGGCCTAATGAAGGAGCAGGCTGTGCCCTGCCTGGGGGTCAGATTGGGAAAGTCGGTTCATATGGCACCCCGTCTGCAGGCAGGCAGTCAGACATGTGGGCTGGTGGGCAGGCAAACAAGCAGGCAGGTAGTCAGGCAGGAGAATGAGCCTTGTGAGTTACTTTTCCCTTAGGATTGACAGATAAAGCCCCCAGAACAACTAAGGGCCAAACCAGACCCAACTGCAACATGGTGGACCTACAGTGGCAGTAGAATAATTCACAGCAACAGGGTTAGTCATGCCTGCACTTGAGGCTTCCAAAAATGGGGGCTCAGAGTAAATGCACAGGAGTCGGGGTTGCCATATCAAATAATGTGTCGTCCTCTGTGTGCATATGCTGTTCTTAATGATGTGTGACTTAATACAATCGTTTTTTGGTGTTTACGTAAACAAAAATGTGGCTTTTTTGCAAACCCCCACTACTAAATAAGAAATACCCAACAGAACAAAGTCAGGGCTTAACCGATTTCTCTGTCTTTCCTGCCAGTTCAAGGCCCATGGGCCCCCTGACCCTTTGCATTTTTACCTCCTCCACAGCTTTACAGCTGCACATACAGTACATTAGTACCAGACCTCAAGAGAAGAGGAGCCAAGAGGATGAGATGGAGAGACTTGCCGAAAGTGATTCTCAAGGTTTAGCTGGCATCCTAAAGTAACCTTTTAAAATGCGAGCGAGGCAGTGAGAGCCCAGACCTCACAGGGCCCGGGCTTCAGAATGAGGCGCTTATCTATTCAGCAACAACACCTAAGTCTGCCAAAATATCGCACTAAGCAGAGCAAGGGACCAGGAAAAGGTCACAGACAGCCATATGCAAAATACAGCTGTCTGTGTCCCTATCCACGCTACTGTCCCCACGGCAAAGAAATATTGAATGCAACAATAAACAATTTAGAAAGAGAAATGCAATTTCAAGAGACACTTTCGATCGATCTTTCAATGAAATAACCAGGGTTTGTGAAGTGTTATTGCTTTCATATCATTTTGTGGATATATTCATAAGTATCCTACTAGAACATAGTGGTATGCTCAGCAGAAAACTGTGACAGATAAATGAATCATAGTGTGGGGCCAGCAAGGACATCACCCCTGAGTGTGTCCCCTCAAGATGGCTGCCAGAAGCTGCTGAATCAGGATTTCTGGAAGAAGCGGCATTAGACTTGATCATCTATCTGCTTATACACAAACCTGTGCTCCATGAATGCATAATTATGCTCTGCCATTTTCTTTTACAATAATATACGCAAAGAATGGAGGCTGTGTCGTACATGCAAAGGAAATAATTCAACCATTCAGTATGAATGGATCTTATTCTTACTGACTTGAAAAACGTGTTTAAGCTTGATGGAAAGATTGACTGCTCAGGTCAATGCAAAGTTTTATATGTGGATTCAGCCACAGTTTTTGAGATAATCCTAAACCAACATATTATTGGAATACATGGAATAATACTGGTACAGTTATTATTCTGCAAATAATACCATTATTTAGTGCAAAAACATAAAATGATGCTTTATAATCAAACATTAAAAGGCAATTACATTGAATACAAAACCCTTCTTATCTATACAAATCGAAATGTTTTTCCTGAATAGATTGTTTCAGATCTATACAGTATGCTGTACATCTGATTCGTGGAGCTTAGTAGAGCCATTGTGTACTTGAATCTATTGGGTTACTTGTGCTTGTGACAGGGTAATGTAGTTCAGTTCCTCATTCTTTGTTCTGCTTTTCTGCTCTGCTCGTCATGTTGGCTTGTGTCCTCACAAAAGGCAACCTGCTTGAGGATATTTCATACATGACTGAACACTCTGTCTGACTCTAATTACCAGGTTATTTGTTATATTTATGTACTGTATATAACTAAAGCTGTCTTGAATCCCTATTCTTTTTTTAGTGAAAGTCAATTAAGATTTAAAAGCAAATGAAATGGTGCCTAGACCATGCCCTGGACATGGTTACACTACAAAATAATGTATTTGTTTTTTGGTGTAAAAATTACGGCATTTTCACCTTGCAGAGAACTAGAATAAAGTCCATCAGTGGACAGCACAGAGAATCTGATAGTTGAATGGTAATCTGAAGCATGGAGAGAAGCTTTCAGTGTAATCAATCTCCCAAAAAAGCTCTTAATGGAATCAATGGAGAGAACAGAGATTGATTTCCACATAGTATACCGCCTTTTTTAGATATCATTCACTTTGTTACTGTGGAGCAAAAAAAACTTCCATCCAACAATATAGGTTAATTGCATATCGAATAAAACAGTTTATTTTACGTGGGTTACTTTCTTTCAGTCAAGCTCACCAAGCTGTATTGGAGAGGAGAACCTCAGGATTTCAACTGTATTTGTTGCCTAGCTGTAATTCTTCAATCTTTCATCAAACAATAAACACGGACAAAGCTGTGATCTGCGTGCAAAATTGGTGCAGTTCTACTTTACCTTCATTTAGACACAGTTTAAATGTGTATGTAAAATGAACTGCAGCAATGTGTAAGAGAGTATTGTCTCTTCAGTACAGATTTTTCAAAAGGACATAGTCATTCTAATCATTTGAAAAGGACTGGATTTCGAGAAACTGCCATAATTGAGGTAATTGGTCTTAATATCCTGGTTATTTTTTCGTCAATTGTCTGTAGGTTGCCAATGGTTTGAAAACAATAGGATTGTGAAATATATTCAGTTTAGAGGGAGAGAAGAAAGCAGTTGGTAGGCAATACAAAAAAAACAGTGTTTTTTTTTTAACAAACAATAGACTCCTGAACATGTCAGCTGTACAATACATGTCTCTTTACACGTGTTTGATGCCTACGTGACATCAAGCAGCAAACTGTCATTGTCATAAGTCCATCGTTTCACTCTTCAGCTCCGCCCTGTTTCCCATCCCTTGGTGGAGTGAGGGTGGGGAGAAGGGGCGGGGGAGGTGTCTGTGCAGGAAGTGACACATTTTTCATCAGTGTTAACATTTCCTGACAGAGCTGCATGTTGCTTTACTACTCTGTTGAGTCCTGATGAACTCCAAAACCGATGTGTTAACCCGTTAGGTCTACCCTCACCTGACACAACGTAGCTCTGTCGTGTGCTGTGGGTGAGCATTGAAACATTCTCTCAGTGTCAGCCGTCTTGTTTGTTTTGTCCACTGTCAAACTACAGAATCAAAGAACTCGGCATAGAGGGACTGGAGGCATTGAGCAGAGACCCTTCAAGAATGCTCTTGCCGTGGACTCTCTGAGGAGAATGTTTGGTCATATTAATAAAGTAAATGTGCTTCAGAGAAGATGCCTCTGGGTTGTTTGCTTTGGACTATCTTTTCTCTCTCTCTTTGTGTCTTTGTCTTTTTTGTTTTCTTCTCCAGACTTCTGAATTGGTATTCCACCGGGAGTGATGTCCATATGGCAGAGTGATATTCAAAATTCTGTGGGGTGTTTCTGCATAAGGAGGATCCCATTCTACTCCTCTGAGCTTTAAACCCTCCCGCTGGTCCGCACACACACACACACACACACACATTCTACAGTACCATCCATTCTTAAGATGTTGTAACTGAAGAAAAAAAGTCCTAAAAGCTGCTATCGTGTTGCACCGCTGCAGCTTTAGACGCAAGGTCTTAGGAGGCGGCCCGTGCCCACTAATACTTGTCAAATGGCGAGCAAGACAAAACAGATCTGTATCAATTGACTTCCCTGGCGATCTTATCATGATCCTTATGCCTCTGTATCCCTAATGCATCGAATTCCCTGCTTTGTCCTCCATGCGCTTGTTTTAGCAGTTCTAATGCATCTTCTTAAGGGTTTGGTTTACACAGCTTTGGCTTTCGGAGTGTACTCTCTCCCTTCCTAATCTCAGAGACATGATTCCTATCTGATCTCCACCAAAGAGCCACTTAAACAGCCTCACACTGGGTGTGCAGCTCTGGCCAACAGACTACCGCTAACAGAGAGGGTTTTGGTGGTAAAAATAGAATTGTAGTGGATAAGTGATATTTGAAAAGACAATTTTTTACATGACGACTCAATAGTGGTGCACAATGGTGGCGTGTGGTAATTAAGCAACAAACAAACTATAGAGTGATTTGTAACTTGTTTTGACGCAATCCCGTGTGTTTGGGTTAAACAAAAAAGATATTTATTTAAATTTGTCTACACATACTGTATGCATACATATCCACTACAAAGCGCAGACATGCTCATGCCCATTGAACACTAGGCTCTAGATAGAGTAGAGTAGGCTGATGACAGTGCCTGGTTTGGCGGGTGGGTGGGGGTGTTGGAGGAAGGTGGAGGTGGTGGATGAGACTGAATGAGCGTGGGAGTTGCCCGCCTGTCTCTGTCTAATGCTAAATGCTCCCATTGCTGATGGCAGAATTCTGAAGCAGATGGGTCACAGAGAGAAACATATCAGCCTGTGGAGTGACATCAGGCGATCATTACATCCAATCAGAGTGAAGCAGGAAGTGAGACCTGATTGAGATTGATGGCACCAGACTGCCTTTCGGTTTTGAATAAATCTGGCAGGAGGGGTGAGGGGTGGGGGGGTTACAGACAACAAAACAGCAGTGTCTTCTCAATTTTCTTGAGCGAAGTTGCGAAAACTGTCATCCCTGTTTCACTTACTCTGTACTGTGGATGTGTGAAAGAGAGAGGGAGACGGAGAGAGCTCTTGTGTAGTGTAACAGAGAATCTCTTGTGCCATTGTTATATGTGTGGGGGAATCGACAGCTGTAGGCTTGACTGGTGCCGCAGTCAAAACACTGCGAACACACAAGGCCCATTCTGCTGCCTTCTCTAGCTTCATGTGCTATGTTCACTGACTACGAGGGCATGCCCATGTCGAATCACACATGCTACCATGCTAAGACCAGACAGGCTCAGCCCTGACAAACATCCAAACGTCTCCGGCCCTGAGAACCAACCTGTGGCCAGCGCTGGAAAGACGATGACTATCTAGAATCAATACACCACAATCTGGCCTTATCGGCCTCTCTGATTTGCTGTGCAGCCACTTTTTCCCTGCTCTTTCTGTCTCTCTCTCTCTCTGTCTCTCTCTCTCTCTCCGTCCTCAGGGCAGAGGATCTGAGAACGTTGACAGCAATTATGGATCGTCACCTTTTCCCCCAATACACTAGGAGTCAGCAAGGGGCAGCTTTCTAATTCCAATCAGTCAACCACGTAAAAAAAAATTCCACTCTGCCACCCTTCTCACTTTTTTTTAACTATTAGAGCAAAAGAGGAATAGAGAGGTGGAGCGAGAGAGAGAATCCCATCCTGATCTTTGCTTCCCCCCCCCCTGACCAAACCCAGTGGGCCTCTGACCCCCTCAGTGCAGTTTAGCCCCCTCAGGCTTTGAAAGAGAGATCACCCCCACCTGTGAGCACCCCATCCCCCAACCCCTCAATCCCTCACTCTGGAGACTGCAGCGCATTCACCTGTCACATGCTAGTCTTCTACGTACGTGGCCTAAGCTGTTGGGCACATCCTTGCATCCATCAGGGTTCCATCAAGGCTCAATCTCCGTTCTCGCAGCACCAGCAGTGTGGAGGCAAGGGGTGGGGGTGGTGGTTCGGGACATGCATGTCTACAGTCTGATGGCATGCTGAAGCACTGAAGCCTGAACAACGTTGAGGGGGGGGGGGGGGGGGGGGGTACGGAGTAAGGAGAGTGAAGGGGAGGGAAAGTAAAGGAGCGTAGGAAGGAGAGGGGGGGAAGGGGGTCCCGCTGGAGGCTCGCCACGGGCTACGTCTAACATCCCACCCTACGACCAACTGATGAGATTACCCTGACATATTTTTTTCCCCCTCTAACTTAAATTGCATTACCTCCAGGATCTTATGTTCGGCATATCTCCATATTATACTCGGTGGGGGATTTGGGCCCCCTTTTGCTCCCTTCATCGGAGCATTCTCCCTTCCTCACTCACTCGCCAAGGGATCACAACATCTTACAGCAAGTGCAAGTGTTATTGCGGGCACACCCCAAAAAAAGAATAAAAACGTGGATCCTATGTTGGTTTCTTTGTGTCCCTTAGGCGTACAATACAGTGTGCCTATTCAATCACTGCTCAAAGTTGTCACGACTTTTGCATAGTTTTGGGCTTGTGCAAGTCAGGTATATCAACCCAGTCTCATCCCAACTCGTCAAATAAAGACGCTTGGGCAGAGCCCTTTGGCGTCACTATACCGACGCCGGGGGACGCCGGGGGACGACGAGTGACACCGGGGGACGCCACGGTATATATCCAGCTCTTATTAAAAGCACAGATAGAATGTCTAAGGGTTGTCATGAACCATGTTACTGTTTGAATCAACTACACCGGCATCCACAACGACCAGTGCACTAATTGACCATGCCCTTCTGGCCCTTGGCCCTCTGATAATTAAAGAGCCTCATTTAAACTGCTTATCCAAACAGACAGTATTACCCTTACAGATTGAGGTCACAAACCTTTTTAAGATTTTTTTTTTTGAGGGATCAGGGGTGATCAAAGAATACACACATTGTCATGCCCTTCGACTGGACATAATTTCACCTTGGCATTTAAGGTTAAGCGACAAATCGGGCCCACCTTTGGGTGAAGATACTGTGCATCCAGTTTTAGTGTGGCCGTGCTCTTTGCTGTGCCTCTTAGGGTAATGGGCTCAATTAGTCTAAAAGTCACCGCGGTTAATAATTCAATGCTCTCAAGGTTCATTTCCCCGGATTCAAGTCAAGCATGGCACAGGAAATGACACTTCAGGAGCTCTTAAAAAATGACGAGGACAAACGGAGCGATCACGGCGGTAAATCAGGTGAACGACTCACCAACGGCGGGGGTGGCGACAAGGCCTGTCACTCCCCTGCAATGACATGTTCATCAAGACACGCGCCCGCCATCGCTCAATCAGTCAGGGTGTGTCACCGGGAACACTGGTCAGTCTCATCAAAAATACATTTTTTCGGCGAAAGGCTTTGTGAGAGAATCAATCACTGTTTGACTTTGAATAAACGCTTTTGTTCCAGAAGGATCTAGAATGTCCTGGATGCAGTTGCTTATCCGAAGTTGGTGGACTACTTCATTATGTCCCAGTGCGAAGAACACCTCATTATCACTGGCCTCTTGGTCCTCAGTCACAGCCATCATTCAATTATGACACCTCAGAAATCCGAGGGAATACATATAATTTAAGAAATACCCGTGTGTGTGTGTGTGTATGCACCGTATGTCTGTTTACAGTGAGTGTGGGTGTGTCGGAACCTGATGTGATAATGTGCGTAGGCAAACACAACAGCAGCCCCAAGCTGTGAGCTACACCTTGTGAGGAAAAAAAGTTCCTTTGTAAGCACCTTGGGGACAAGAGATCAGTGATGACCTTGAGTCAGCGAGCTATAGAGATGCTCTCTATATTCAGTCCTGATCCGGAGACCATGACTTACCAATCATTAACAGGCTTACAGATTGGCATCCCTTCGCTACCTCCATTTAGTGTGCTGCAGCAGATGATAATTACTATTCAACATACACACACATACACTCCCACACACACACACATTCACTCACTCTCTGTCTCACAGACACACCACACAAATTCATGAACACACTGCTGAAATGATATAACTTGGTGATGTACTGTTTGACTTACTCTTAATTGGTGCTATTCACATATCCAATAATATTAAAAAAACAGTAATGTGTAAGTTGTCAATTATCACCTTTTGACAGTGCTAATTGTTGAAGCCAATTTCCATAAGAGCAGGGCATGGGGGAGCCAGTTATGACCAATCTCATTTTACAAAAAATGTAGATTAGGCATTAAAAAACAGTAAGTCTTTCTACACAGTGCAATAAAAGTGATGATTCATTTGATCTCATTGTTCTCACAAGTCACATAAAAAAAAAAACACTTCATTCTACCTTAGCATTGAACCTTTGATGTATCCGAATTTGATACCGTCATCGACTTTTATTGTAAAAACAAAGTTGTGGATTCTCCAGAGTCTCTAGCCCAGCTGTAGGTGGGCTCTCAGTGTGGTGGGGGGTAGTGAGTGGTGGGTAGTCCCAGGGGTAGGGAAGTGGTGGTAGGGGGGGGGGGGGGGGGGGCTGGGCCTTATTGTTGCAGCACATGTGGTCATCCCAGGAGGGCGGAGGCTGGAAATAGACTCAGAACTTGTCTTGTCACAACCCATCCTCCCCCACTACATATCTTCTCCCACTCTGTGTTTGAAGTCCAGATTTGGCTCTGCCTCAGTGCCTCTCCCCTTTCCTCTCCTCCTCTCCTTTCCTCTCTCTTCTCCTTTTGGTCTCCTCTCCATGTCTTCCTTCTTCCCAACAATGTTGGCTGTGTCTCCTGTCTCCTGCTGTGCCTCACTCTCAGGCTCACTTAACCCTTCTCCCTGACCCTGCTGAGCGCTGGTCAAGTGCTCGCTGATGTGTGCTGGTGCTGTCACTCAGCCATGCCCTGTCGATAGGGTGTTGGTGGGGGCTACAAGGGAGTAGGGGGAACAGATTGGAGGATATCACGCTTTGCCTCTGGGGAGGAGAGGGGAGGGCGGTGGGTGCTGGGAGGTGGTGGGTATTCTGGGAAATGTGAGATCTCACGTCTGCTGAATTTCCGGGTGCCCTGACCAAGGGTTGACCCCTATTTCCTGTCTCAATTGCCTCTGAGTGAGTCAGGCTCCGTCGCACGGACATGCTGCTCTCTAGTGCGACAACCTCTGACAGCACACGGGCAATCTAAGTTGTTGGCTTCGCCATCATGGTGACATGGTGATGAAAAGGTTCACGCGTGGACACGTGGTCATAGTTTGTGGTCTTGGGGCTTCTGTGTTTTGTTGAGAGGCAAGGAATTATAATTAAGATTCTTGTTTATTAACTGACCCATTTTGAGATACAGAATATCTTCCATGTCTCACACCTTTGCCTTTCTTCTCTTTCTTCAACGTCATTAACGCACTATACTGTTTACCGCTTAGCAAAGCTTTACTTACTGTAAACAACGCCTACATAGTAGTTGGTTTAGGTAATGCTTCACAACATTGGTGTTATATGCATACAACATATGCATACAAATCAAGCAGATTCTAGTCTGTAACACATCTTTCTTTGTCCTTTCATGGAAATCCTTGCTCCCTCTCTCTCTCTCTCTCTCTCTCTCTCTCTCTCTCTCTCTCTCTCTCTCTCTCTCTCTCTCTCTCTCTCTCTCTCTCTCTCTCACACACAAACTTAAACTTAAAGCAGATTGGCAAAACCTTCACCTGCAATGGATGAAGATGAGCCACTCTGGGTCTCATTCCATCTTCTAATTTCAGAAAAACACAACTAGTCATTTACTTGTCCTCTTTCACTTACACACGTGGGGAAGTTTGAATGAAAGGCATGGAAAGAGGAGGCTCTCCTCAATTCCAGCTACACTCCGCAGTCTTCCTAAATCACCTCTAATGGGTTGGTGGAAGAAGCTCAGTATCTCCGTATCAATCATTCACTCTGTTTCCTTTGTTTGGATCCATCCACAGGATCACTTTGGAGCCTTAATGAGCCATTTCAATTCCTATCCACCGATCTCTGTGTTGCTCCCGCGTGTGTGTGTGCTTGTACCTGTCTAACCATCCCGTAGTTGCACTCCTGCCGATGTTAGATGGATTCATTCTTATGGAGTTAATACAATATTAGCCTGTCTGTTCCTTTTGTTATTTTTTTTCTCTCTCTCTCTCTCTCTCTCTCTCTCTCTCTCTCTCTCTCTCTCTCTCTCTCTCTCTCTCTCTCTCTCTCTCTCTCTCTCTCTCTCTCTCTCTCTCTCTCTCTCTCTGTCTCTCTCTCTCTCTCTCTCTCTCTCTCTCATAGTTTCCCCTGTTTTTCATAGCTCTGTTTCTATCTCTGTCTCTCTATTTCTTTCCGTCTCTGTCACTCTGTTAGGTTTCACTCTATTAATCTATTTTCCTCTCTCTCTATCTATCTCTCTCTCTTCTTCCTGTTCTCCCAGTAGTGGACGTTGGTATAATTGCATTGTGTTGTCATCCCGCATGGTTCTCCCCCCTACTCATCTCTCGTGTTAATATACAGAGCACTCTCGACCTTGAGGCAAACACGACAGCAGGTTCAATACCAGAGTGCAATTGACTCCATCAGGGGCTGTCGCGATGGAGGGATGACAGAGAGAAGAAGGGGCGCGTGGAGAAAAGAAGGCAGAGAGATGGAGGAGAAGAGAGCGAGAGTGGGTTTGTCAAAAAGACATGAGGGTCTTTAGGGGGAAGACAGAAGAGGGCAAGGTCACATTTTGTTTGTCCTGCGGATGATGGAGTCGAGGTCGTGCAGGTCCCATGTGACCTTCTTCCGAAGCGATGTATTATCATTTCTGCAAGACCAATGTAGGAGGCAAGCTGAGTTGAGGAATACAGTCAGGTTATAGCATTTCTAGGCACTACATATATGTTTGTGTCTCCTCTCTGAATGGTCAATCATCTTACAGTATGTAACAACATGGAATAAACTGGTGCATGTCAATATCCAACACATGCTTATAAAAGTACATTTGACTAACACTGGAGTCCTTAAACCACATGGCAATCAAACCACATTCACAGAATGTGGAGGTTAAGACAATGCCGTGTCCGCTAGTGATGCCGCAAGTTTCGGTTAAGAACACATGGCAACAGGGGAGAGACATCAGTTACTGTATCTCCTCATTATATTCATTCAGGATGTAGAGCTAGAGCATTCAGTTCACACAGCTCACCTCAGGTGTACTGTATGCTGGGGATGAACGTAAGAAAATGGGTACTCCCTACAGCAGGGTTATCTTTCTCCAGAAACGATCATTAACATGATTGATGGGCCTGATCCCTCTAGAACGGTGGACCTCTAATTACAGTGGATGAGAGGGGCGCTTCCTCTCTCTCTTACACTCTTTCTCTCTCCCTCCTCTTTTTCATTCCGTACCAACTCATTCCCTCCTTGTCTTTGACCACAATACGCTATTAGCTATCGGCACGCCATTTGAGCTCATGGAGCAAAGGGTTATGGGAATCGATGACACCCCGGGTCCATTTCAACCCTCGGCAGGCAGTCCAAAGGAGTGAACTGTCTTTAAAGTTATGGCAGAGCTCATTTTGCATTCAAGCCCAAGTGGGTTGTTGAATGAGTGCCAGGCCCTGAGCCAGAAGGACAGTGTGTGTGCGTGCATGCGTGAGTGTGTGTGTGTGTGTGTGAGAGAGAGTGTGTGTGTACATGTGTGTGTGTGTGAGAGAGACATGTGTGTGTGTGTGTGTGAGAGTGTGTGCGGGAATGCGCGTCCATGTGCAGGGGAAGGATGGGGGGGGGTTATCCTGTACTGGTAACGGCAACGCACCGTGTAATGGACTACTGTACAACTGGAAATAATGTGCTGAGTCATTTATGAAAGCTATTAAGCCGCCTGGGTGACTTTGAAATCCACTAAGCCGGTTCCTTTCGAACATCCACTCTGCCCATGATCCAGACCGCCTTACAACCCCTGCTAGCTGCCGTAGTCATCCCCTCCTCCACATCCCTTTCAACCCCCCCATCTCCATATCCATACATGGACATCAACCCAAACACTGTACTTTAAATATAAATAACTTAATACAGTAGAGCTAATCATTATGGGATGCGTGGACAATAGCAAGACGTCTGACAATGACGCATCACAAAGTACGGTGCAGCAGCAAGTTTGCTCATGCTTAATTGAGCGTGCATTTTATTAACCTTGAAAGCACTCTGGTGATTCTGTTCTCAATTAATCTTCTAGTGGCAAAAATGTGGCATTGCCACTGAACGTTCCAAAGTGCGGTTTACCATAGTGAGGTTCCCAGCTCACAAGAAGTAAAAAAAAGTAAAAAACAAAACAATATATATATAAATATATATAAACACATGGACAAGTATATATAAGTCTAATTATTGAACATGTCCAAAGCAAGCTTTCAGCCTGACTCCTTGAAGTTATCCTTGTAGATCATTAAAACCTTCTACGATTGGATACAGAGGAAACCACGGAGAGTAGAGAACTCTTGTACTGTACCATTTCAGTACCATGCGGTAGAGATAGTGAGAAATGAAGTCTGTATCAAAAAGCATTTTTCATGATCTGTCTGGGCCTCTGTTGTAAGACGCATAACCCCAGGCACAGCTTTAGGCTGGAAAAGGAATTTACAAACTCCTGTTTTAAGAAAGATTGTCCCAGGTTTGCTCTTTGGCTAAGTTATGCTAAATAGACATTAGCATACACGCTGTGCGGCACATGCACAGGCTGGCACAGTCATTTTCATGGTACCTTGACAGGTCAGCAGCATTGGGCTTAAACTCCAGAGAAATGAGAAAGTCCACAAATTGCAAGTGTTTCAGGGGTGTATTCCCAGGTAGCGATGTTCAATTATGGATGCTATATTTTATATACTTTTTTTTCCAAAATCAGGTCAAAAACGAATAGACCATGTGGATATTGGCTGGCTGGGGTGGAGTGGAAGAATAAAAAAGAAAAAAGAGTGAAGGAGTCAAGTGAAATGAAAAGAGGGGAAAGGAACTGGGTCAGAAATCAAGAGGAATGAGACACCAAAGTGCATATAGAGGACAAACTCTCAAATGGGCAGTGTTGAAGTGGGTATGTGTGTGTGTGAGAGAGAAAGAAATAACAGTGTTGAAGTGTGTGTGTGTGTGTGTGTGTGTGTGTGTGTGTGTGTGTGAGAGAGGAAGCGTGTCAGAGAGAAAGAGAATGAAAGAAAGGGCAAAAATAGGAGTATGTATGTGTGGCGTTTCGGTCGGATAAAGCTTTTAATTGAAGGACGACACTGACGTGAATGGGGTTAAGCTCTTCATCCATTTTCTCAGAGATCACAGCTTAGTCTTCTTAGGGGTGGACAACCTGAGTGGCAGAACGTACAAAACCGCAACATCAAGGGAGAGAAAACAAGAAATGTTTCCCACTTCTATGCTCTCAATTTCAATCTCCATTACTCAATGCTACACTGACAAATCACTAGCACCTCCCCAACCCCCCCCCCCCCCCCCCCCCCACCACACACACACACACACACACGTCATTTTCTCTCCCATAAGTTGGTTTACTGTACCAGGCTCTTGATGAGTAGTTTTCATAGGAAGCAGGAAGAAAGGCCTCACCATAAACAGCCCTTGTCTGACTGGTGAGAACCAGCTGGATTAGAAGCAGCGGCGCCCCTGGAACATCCCAATTAAAATCAAAGCAATCACCATCGCGGAGCAGTCGTCAGATGGAGAGGCTGTTTGAGGTTAAACGTCGTAATAACAGCCAGACTGCTGCCTTTTTTCCGAAAGCCTGTCACACACTGATTTCATACGTAAGAAAGTTTGATGAATAGAGTCTTGTGAGAGGCAATTCTTGAGCGTCCCACCATTACGGAAAAGCTTTCGCTGGGATTAGGGGAGAGACAGAGGCTTCTATCCCTTAAGTCGGAGAATGAATAATTTACACAGTGGGTATCACCCGCCAGCTCTCACTTTAAGCCGTGGTAGCGTTTTATTTGTATGTTTTCTGTCAAAAGTAATCTGGCATCCGGAATGGTGGAAACAGAGGAGTCGGTTGAGTCCTGCGGAGCGCAGCAGGCTTGTGAGGCTCACATGATCTCTGTTTGATGTGACGCCTGTTGTCAGTGTTAATTAGCTTCGTTGTGGACTGTTCCAGTCCCTTGTCCCACACCCATGTGAGTGGTGATGAGAGGGGCTGTGAAAGCGAGGGGACACACAAACACACAGCAATAGTCCACCCGCGCCCACATGCACACCTACAGTACACACACACACACGAGTATTAAAAAAGACACACACAGCTGTCTCTCTCCATTATTCACTTCTTCAAGGCAAGCCAGCACCAATACCTTCATACTTGTGCACACACACATGGTCCATTCTTCATTTTGGGCACACACATCAAGGCACACACACGATAACATCCCCCCTCCCAGCAGACACGCACACACACCCACACAAACCAAAACAGTCTTAATCCCCAGAGGAGGTCTCTAAAAGGCCTTTCTAAAGCTCATTCCCATCACAGGAAAGCTTCACAGGTCAGCACTGTTTGTGGTGGCAATGGTGCTGAAGCATTCAAGCGGAACACTCTCACCTTTCCACCCACACACACGCTCACAAACATACACACATTCACACCGACACACACACGCACTCCCTTTCTCCTGTCACAGCCAATACGTTTTGCATTTGTATCACTGTGTTGCTTAACATAAATCGAAAAAACTTTAATCAACAGCAAAATGAATGCACGAGTCCTCTCCTTGTGTAATTACTTGGAGGGACTTTAGCTTATCTGTTTATTTAGGACCTCCAGGCTTGGTAATAGGATAATTAAAATCAATATAGTGGCTTCATTGTATGTGACTTCCTCTTAGATCTGATTTTACACGGTCTGATGAGTTTGTGTCTCTCAACCATAGCTAACATGAAGAACTCAACATACAACTTGACGTATAACCACATTAGGCAATACGCCTTCTCCAGACAACATCTGCTGCTACAGTGGCTTACGGCTACAGTGACATGATCTTACTCACCAACACAGTGACAACCAAGGGTGCTGTTGGCGAAAAAAAGCTCAAATATGTCTCTACAGTTCCAGTTGTCTGAAGGAGCTAGATGTAGAAATACAGAAACACACACACACACAAACAGGCACAGTAATGCACACATTTACATTTACATTTAGTCATTTAGCAGACGCTCTTATCCACATGAATACAAAGTCAGACACACACACACACACACACACACACACACACGCTGTGTGCGTTAACGCTTGGTGTTAACATGTTAATGGGAGGCTCTTGAGCATTCGCACCCCCGTTTACACTTGCAGTGATCCGTGACGTGAAGTCTTCCCTCTGCACGCCTTCCTGTTCTCCCCCTCGTGTCTTTCCACTCCCTCTCTCCTCATGCCACTAGCCAGCTTCCTCGACCTCTCCTCCTCCTCCTCTTCCTTTGCCTCGCCCCTCTATCTCTCCCTACCTCCCCATTTCCCACATGAGCGCTTGGCTGAATTCACGTGGTAGGGATCGACTATGACAGGCTCCTCAGTAATCTCCTCCGCTCCATCTCTCCCTCTCCACCAAACCCGGTTTTCACGAGCCAAGCCCACCAGAAGGGCAACACCCACACTTGGCTGTTTATATTGCTCCAACAGTGTTGGAAGAAATTGGGTGTTGTTGCCCGTGTTATCGGTTTGGGATTCGAGACTGGGGATCAGTGCATCTGTCTCTCCTGTTGCCTTCCGATCAGGTTGTTGGACCAAAGAGAATGTCTGTGTGATCTGTTCCAGTTCAGATAAACTGATGTTATTGCCGTGGTGGGGAAAAAAGTAGGCATACAAGACTTATCTTTAACTAGACTGATCATTCCCCAATAGTATTGTGTATGTTATTTTTCTCATACTAGCATGGCACAACTTGCTTCAGTTATTGTGATTCTCTAAGTAAAATTCACTAGTTTCAGAGGGAACATGGATCACATGTAGGCTCGTAAAAAAAATTAAGCGTTTCAATCAGAAAAAATTATGCAACATGCTTTTCAAACTGAGGTAGAGAATGAGAGTACAATTTTAATGGGGAGAGGTAGTTTGAGGTGGCAAGGTGAGGGACAATCTCACCTAGGAAGCAATGAGTCCCACGCTCTGAAAACATTTGTATCCCTACTCGTTCAATCCACTCAAAGGAAAGAGAAATAGCCCAGAGATAGCATTGTGCATGTTCATGATTCAGACATGACCCTAAACAGCAGCTGTTCAGATTCAGATATCTTTGTATTTTCTTGTAAAAGTGAATAGCAAATTGCTTCTAGTCAAGTCTGCTCCATCGGATGTTGTTGGGCAGAAGGAAACGCTGTCAGTTTCTGATGTTTTCCAGTGGGACATGTACTGTAAGAGATTTTGACTCCATGAGGGCATAGCCATAGGGTTGTTGCTTCAATGCCTTCTCAGTGTTTGTCTGGTTTTATTCAAAGCCTTAGAAAACAACATTAGCCTCAGCATCTAAGTGACAACATTAACATTTCACTGACTGTGAAAGAATGTTCCGGTTACATTTCAATGCAAAAGCTTATTGGAGGACTATGTTAAAGATATGATATTACTGTAAAGATAAAACATAAAACTATTATTAATAAGGATTCATATGATTGTAACCTTGGTGCAGGTATAATCAACAAGATGAAAAGTGAAAGAGATGGAGTTTGAGACCAGTAATGTGCTCCAGGTTTCATTTGAATGTTTGGCTTGCGACATTTATTTCTAACTCAAAAAACGTCCACAAGCTCATTTTAACTGCAATTTATTTCAACATAAAATGAGAGGCCTACCTAACAGAATAATAAAGTTGTTCCCCCTAATTCTGCACATTGGTAACAACATAGAGCATGGAACTCTTTCCCTGAGGAGAAACCCCCTAAAGCCACATTAGGTGGCATACACCAAATAATGCTTGTGTGGGTGTGTGTACATGTTGGTCTATGTGTGTGCACATCTGTGGACGTGGGTATGTGTGTCTGTGGTGTGTTTAGAAAACAAAATCCACTTCCATCACAAAACACCAACAGCTGAACCTTCCATGAGTCCTATGACTGACCTGTCACCAGGCACCAGCCAAGTGGAAATGGAAACGGTTATGACAATATTAGAATGTAAAATAATACAGTTTGCCAGGGGTGCCAGGTAACCCTGTGACCTAAATCAACTCAGGCAGAAATCCATTACATGGATTATCTTAGAGAGAGAGAGCAGGGGAGAGCGAGAAAGCAGTTGTGTGCGTGTGTGTGTACGTGTGTGTGCACGTGTGTATGTAAGTGAATATATTCTACTATTGATTACACTTTGTATTATTTTGGCAAAGATGATATCTGCTTTCAGAAGACACTGATAAAGACCAAACCATCGTTTGCCTCAAAGAAAATGTAGGTTTCCCCAAACAACATGCTCGTAAACAATGTACTGTATTTATTTCAATGCATTGCCTCTTACAAATTACTATGATAATTATTGTCTGATGCTATAATACACATATCATACTTAATCATACATCAAATCATAATGAAACATCAAATCCTACTGAAACAAACATTAAAAACCTCAATTTAAAATGGTTTAAAATCCAGCCAAACGTGGACGGTCTTAGTGAGACTTCTAATGAAATCTAAGTACAGTAATTACTTTGCTGCTTATGCATATGTCACCCCCATGGGGAATTCAAGAATTTATTGTTGTAGACACAGATCTGGTTGGATGGAACAAAAAGCTGTAACAGCCCCATGCCCACCCCCCCAACCCCCCCCCCCCCCCTCCCCTTCCTTCATGCACACACAGCCTTAGGATGTCTGGGCAATTGTGTGTGTGTGTGTGTGTGTGTGTGTGACTGAGTGAGTTCAATCCACTGTAGCTCAATGGGTGTAATAATGGCCAGGCCCTGAACCAGCAGGAAGAAAGGGTTTTGGGGCTCCAGAACTGGGGTCCATTACACCCCCATCAGTGAGCAGACACATCATGTTGCTTCGGTGCTCATCTCTTCAGGACAGGCCTCATGCTAACCAGGTCACACACCACACCAGAGGGCTCAAACCAAAAGCAAACTCGCCCCCTTGCACCATGCTGATATCCTGCCAGAAAGTGAATGAGGGAATTCACCGGTACCTGCCACCTTCGTTTCAAGTTTAGTGAAACAAGCTAGCGTAGACCTATTTACTTCAGCTATTCACACATACACTGTGGGAGGGGGAGTGGTAAACACATGGCGCGGAGTGTACTTGACCCACAGGTGGTGCGTGACAACTTTCAACTTTGTGGAAATCAACATTCACTGAAATTGATAGTTTGTTGCTTACAGTAGCTCTTCATAAGTCAACAGTGTCAGGTAATAAAGAGTGTTAATTGCCTCTGAGCTGTTAGCTCAGCAGCTGGAACTGCGGTAGTATGAGTGGCCACAGGGGTGTCAACTTTTACTGCAAATCTGTATTCCGGGGTCCAGATTATCACAGTCCCACATTTTTTCCAGCCATAATTTCAACGGATTAGTATGTCCATGATGATGACTATTATGGGTTAGCGGGGGTGAGTCAAATCTTATATTCCTTTAACATGAGTCACCACCCAAAGGATAAAGCTGCCTTGTGCCAGCCAGCAGTTTTGACAGCAAAATAATTCCTAAACTGTATATGTCTTCCCTTGGCAATTTGCAAGATTAACTTCAGCTATGCGATTTCTGCATGCCTTATGAGTACATAAGGCATGAGTATATGCCTTATAACAGCATATCATGGGGAATTAAAGAATGTATTGTTTCAGCCACGGATCAGGTTGGACTGAACCATTTTGCAACCCAACATCAAAACTGGGGCGAGTACATAACACCAGGTTGTTTTGAAGATATATGTCTCTCTCTATTTTTACTAGAGCCACTGATATGCTATCAAAAGACCACACTGACAAGTGCAACAGCAGGTTGTAAAACAGGGACCTTCACTTGCACACCACCATATACCATGCTGCCCTAAATCAACAAAAAGTAGACATTTTCCTTGTACATGCGATGACAGAATCTTGAAACTAACGTGAAAGCTGCTGTTATGGAAATTATATGGTAAATAAAATGGGGGACTGTCCTTACTGCTTATTGTCTGTATTACTGTATGAAAGCCTTCGTGACTCAGAAGCAATTGAAACAATATACAGGAAAAACAAGCATTGATCATCCAATTAAGTCAAGCCTTATATCATGTCAGAGAAAAATTGCTATCTGTTGTTGTACGGCCAGACACAAATTGTAAATAACAACCAATTATAATTTTTTTTTTTTTTTTGTAGGGCATATGGTTTAGGTATCAGAAAGTCCTCACAGAATATCTGGAATAACAAATAAATTAATAAATAACAGTATTTTGAGCATATTTCTCTTGGCCAGGTAGGTCAGAGATTCAGACTGACCAGGGAGTTGTTTCTGTCCTGGTGGGGAGGGATAAACTTCCCCTAACAGACCATCACACAGCTGTACAGCCTGAGGCATAACCTCCTCTCCTCACCTCAGGACCTCCACTCCTTAAAACTAGGGCGAAACTTTCCACACAGCCACAGATCCATCAGATTATGACAGAGTGAGGACAGCATTGGGTTCTTTATCAGCCCCCTCCCCTTCCTCAGGAGACGTCTTACAGTAGCACTTCACATCCTCTCTTTATGGAGGTACACTCTATCAAAGCAGCAGCTCTTCGCTAATGACAGATACATAATTGTAAAAAAACAAAATCAAGAAATGACACGGGTGAAATAAGTTCTAGTGCATTGAGAGAAAGAACAAAATCGTTCTCTACCTTTAAATTTGAATGCTTCCATAAAATTCTTCCATCCTCTCTTCTCCACTCGGTGTCCCTCGTTTCCTTGCATCTCTGCTCCATCGCTCAAGTAATTACAGTAAATGACCATGCAACATGGCTCTCGTCCAGGTTATTATGTTTAGTTCCTTTTACAGTAGGATGGCATGCTCCTGTGAAGGTATCGATCCACCATCACCATGGTGATTTTTACTGTCATTGACAATGGCTAATTGGACTATTTGAGGACTCATAGGATTTTATATTGAACCAATTTGGACTAAGTTGAATGTGCTCATGTCGACAAATGTAGCCATGGTTTGTATTCGCTATAACATTGAAGCTGTACTAGGTCACATTATAAAATAAATTATAATTTGAGAAACAACACTCCCAATTCTTGTCTGAACTCTAAAGTGAAGGTTGTATAGGATGTCAGAGTACACTGTCATCGCTAATCAAATCTCCCCTTAAGAAAAATCCACTAAACATTGAATAAAATAATTCTATCACTCGGCAATACTAAATAAAGGTTAGGGCAACAGTGTTCACACCAATAGTATCTAGAGCATGTCGTCTCCTCAACCATAGACAGAACTCTATGAACTGTAACCCAAGCATTTCAAAACAAACTTGAAACATTTCATCTGTGATATTACTATGAATAAAAATGGAGGCAGCAAATTGAAGCAAGTGATGGTAATATGCTTTCTTTGGTCCCTGCAGGCTGCAGAATGTATTAATACAATATACCTTATTGTGCTTTGAAGCTTCAACTATGTATTTCCACCCCAGCAATCAGCTTCCCCTCCCCATGGGATGTATGGTCACACAGTTCTCCAATGTTACATAAATATGTTTTATAATGAATATTCTGCGATACTTTTGCTTTGTTTTATATTCAGCGGGGGGTCAGTGTTACCCATTTTTCAAAGAGACCGAATTAAGATAATTAGCTTTGGCCTTTTTGTTATGCACTCATTAAAATTAATTCAAACTTTAGTTTTATTAGCATAATTCGCAAGGTTTTTACACAAACACACAAAGAAATCAACGCATATTGTACTGTATATGATCAATATGCAAGTTAGACACCAAAAAAAAAGGATTTTTGACTGATTTTGAAGTGTTCCGTGTGTGAGAATAATTTCAGTTTTGGACATCATTTCAGTTCTATGCCACACTGACAATGATTATGTTGAGTATAACATGCTGTTATAGCAGTGAGTTGTGAAGGGTAATTTTGGATAAATGTCAACGATCTGTAGATTTAATTGTCTACCTGTGGCCTTAAGATCACTATCTTGCATTGAAAATTTTGCAGTTTGAACGTAGGCTTTCGGTATCTAATAGTGTTGTTTCAGTCTAAATACAGTTTCCAGATCATATCGGTTGGTAGTAATAATCTAAATAGTATTTGGTGTGGGAATGTGGGAAACCAATTCTCAGTACCTGGTAGGGTTACTCAGTTAGTTACACTTCTGAACAAAAATATCATAATCACTCTATGGCTGGCCAAACCTCACCACCAATAGTTGTGCACAGGCACAGTCTAGACATGACAGCTGTATATAATACTCAGTCTGAAGAAACACTCAAATAAAGCCATTTAATTCAGAAAACTATGATTTAGTTGAGAACAGATTTAGTTTGACTGCCAGGACCCTTTAAATTGTACTCAAATCATCTGTTCTGTACTGCAAACACCCCCTACTTCATCTTTATTTTCACAATAACTATACATCTCATAAGGATGACTACATTTGCTCCAGCTTTGTAACCAGCAAGCTGACTGCAGCATTTTTATTTTATAATATACAACCACATTTATACTTTACCATTAGGCAAAATAGATAAATAAATAAACCTGTTTTCACTGAGGTACAATTATCCTCTGGAATTTACCATGTTTACCATATTTATCCTCAGAAAGCTGCCAAAGGATGAGAAATAGTAGTACCAAAAACAGCAAAGAACAAGATAGTACTGCTAATAAATTCAAAGATGTCTCTTGATGAATGCGTGATGTGTAGATCCTGATCTTGGACATGTAGACTATGTCACAGAAGTTGATGTCATACATTTTTTATTACAGTTTTGAACCCAAACCTATGCTCCTTTTCTATGTTGAATGTTGGTCTGATTTAAACCGACATAATCAATCATTGTATGGAAATCTTATGGTTAATGTAGAAATAAAACATTTTTGTTTTCATCGATTGATGTAAGTCAGAGTCAATCCCACGGTTTAAAAGCATTTGATTGTACACACGCTTCCAGATTTAGATCAATGATCTCAACCAAAGAGGCAATTACATTCTCAAAACACTCATTTTACCAATCAATGTCAGACGCTGATTCAGTACAAATTTAGTCTGTTGTTCGCCTACTTCTCTGGGTTGACGTGAATAATTGCCACCCACTTCAGATCAGTCCTCCAAAACCTCTGAAGCAGATGATGACATTCCTCGCTTTCACTGATGCTGGTCGTAGTTTCTTCACTTCATCCTTCCTTTTGAACTATCTGATGCTAGTTTTTGTGATTTCTTAATTCAGAACACAATATGTGGTGAAAAAAGAGCGTATTTGCTAAGCCAGAAAACTGTTGTGGGTTTTTCAAACAGAGGCAGGCCCTCTAGTGGGAAATCATGACACAATTATATGCCTGTGTTTTTTTAGGTCTTACAGAAAACTCAGACTTGATTCACTATGTTGTACAGAACAACCCCTTCTGCGGTGAAACCACTTTACAACCACTGAGATTATATCCAGCCCAAGATTGTGCTGAAAATGGTCTCCCAGTGAATATAACCCATGGGTACAGAAAGCAATTCATGAAGCACACTTATCTCAGTAAGTAAGGAATGTTGAAGTTAACCCTTTCTTAACCAGCAAAGTAGACTTTAATTTTCAAAACTCAGATAAATACCACTTCAAAGTTGTATATATACATATATATGTATACAACATGCACTGTTAAGTCAGAACTCAGTCTGTCCTCCATTTACATTTATTCATTTAGCAGATGCTTTTATCCAATGCGACTTCCAAGAGAGAGCTTTACAAAAAAGTGCATAGGTCAATGATCATAAACAAAAAACATTGCGGGAAGCCAAAACATGAGCGTACATTGTGATAAGCGAACAAGTGCCAATGGGAAGAATCATAAGAGCAAGGAGTTAGTTACAAATTAAACAACATAAACCTCAAAAGTACAAGAGCGTACCTGTAGGAAATCAAGCAACAATAATATAATTTACAGCGAGTACAAGAAATTAACTCAGTTACAACTAACCAACAAGTTACACCTAACCAACAAGTGCAACAAGTCCCTCAGTAAGTGTCATTGTGTTCCTGGAGGAAATAAACTGACACCGGATCCATCAAATCCTGTCCTGCTGTGATGTAAGCTAGGTTTAGGAGAAGCAAAGTATATTTGTATTCAAACTGCTCTCTAGCTGTAGCTTGTTCCCTCTACTACCCTCTCTGGGTCACTCTTACACGTACCTGTAGCATGCACAGAAATGTGCATGCTACAGTGCATGCTATAAATCGGATTCATTGTGATGAATCCGATTTGAATAAACAGTAAAGTCAATGTACATCAGAGCTCAATCACTGCATATTTGAATGTACTGGCAAAGGAGGAGATGGAAAGCATGAGATGGAGACTGGGTGAGCTCAAACTTGGCAAAGCCAGGGACATCTGGTGTCAAGCATCTGAGAGTTAAAGTTTGTGACCGTTGACATGCACCACATGGCAGGCGTTTGACAAAGTGAGTTAGATGAGGACTGATTAAGATTGAGAAATACTGGGAGGAAATAAAATAAGACAACATGAGACTATCACTAAAGTCTTTGTTTGAAACATTTTTTACCAACCACCAACCACCCAAAATAATTACTTGGTTCTACAAACATAGACTTGATCATTAATTCTACAATCTTAGTCTGATGAGTATCCAAATATATACTTACACTTATAACTTATTGGGTAAGAAAAACATTATTTATTTCTATAACGGTTTTATCATTATTATATTTAAAAACCTAGTTCTATTGACAGAAAATAGGTTTTAACATTTTGCATGGTTAAATCAATTAATGTAATTACTGTATATTGCATTGTGTGTGTGTGTGTGTGTGTGTGGGGGGGGGGGGGCGGGTTAAGACTCCCTTTACAAACTATACAAGAAAAGTCTGAATTAACTGTACATAAACTGGCCTGGGCAAACTATTACATTTTGTTTACATTTTCAAGAACTACATCAGGGTTTGTTTTAGTCCAGTAGCACTGCACAAAGCCTTTGATTTTAGTTGGCTACTTCCAATGCCTTACATTACTCAGGTACAAGAAGAGTTGAATGTCGACCCTTTTCATGTCACATCCCATACATTTACAAAACCTTTCTGGGCCTTTGATCATGTTCGTTTACTTCTATTTTGTGGAAAACATGGTGGCCGTCCTTCAGAAGACCACACAAACAGCAGACTAATGATAAGAATTTGTTGAAATTACTTTTGAGGATCAAATCCCTATTTGCCTATTATTTTCTCTTGTGTAGTTCCATTCCATAATGACAAGTCTAATACCTTCTGAGTGTACACAGTAATTATTCCTTTTTTCCCCTCATCCGCTCTTTCTACAGAGACGAGGTTGGAGTTGTTTGATGAGGGAGTCCTCTGAGGTCTTTCTCCATTGTACCAGCATCAATTCAGAACCGTTTAAATTAGGTTCTGCTTTTGCACTTATTACTTTGCAGGACTGCCTTAAATAAGGTATTCAATGCAGAGCACGTGGTCTGAGGATACCTTGTGCTTGTTCCATCTTATTCATCTTGTTAGAGAACCTCAAAGGGCAGATACGTTCTTGTTTTGCTGTTTGCTTGTTTTTGGCAGTATTTTCTTGACATATCTATTATTTTAAGACAACAAAATACAGCAAAAATGCCCATTTAAGCATGTGACAAGGACAGCTCCTTTTCTGTCTCCCTTCCAAACATTTTTCAAAACTTCATTTTGAAAGTCTCATCTTTTTGCAGTTGTCTTTTTGAGTTTTGCAACCAAGTTTCCATGGTTGTCTCTCCTGTGAGAAGCTTGTATTTTTGAGGGGGGGAAGTTTTGGTTTTGCGTTCCATCCTCAGATCCATAAGCCATGTCCATTTCCTCCCTATCTCCTTTTCCCAGACAAGGTCTCTGTGGAAGACAGATCTTCTCCTACCCTCTGTGGCTCCCCTAACTGTCGTCTGGCTTTCCAATTTTACCCCCTAAAAGCCAACAACAACAACAACATCGACACTTAACACATCACTGGGAGCCTTGGCCTGGGTTGTTTTCTTTTCTTCCCATCCTTCCTTATTGTGGATTTATCCAGCTTTTCTCCCTTCACTTCTTCCCTCAACCAAAATCATCATTTTCTGTGTGTCAGTCACTGTTTCACTGTTTCTCCAGAGTGTATTTATTTCACAATTTACCTCTAAACCTGTTTCAGTTTTTGCCTCCGGTGCGTACACACTGTTTCTTCTCTTATCAAACCTCAGGTTAACACACAAAAGACACCTCCCAGGGGCTTGTATTTGCGCAGGGCACGGTGCTGTATCCTTTAAGCCGTGGTACTTGAAGTTAGGAAGTACATAACTCAGTTCAAGGAGCGAACGCGTCAGGAAGGTTTGCTCCAGTGGGTTGAATTGCAAATAGAGCCAAATCCTTAAATGCATAAGTCTTGTCGAAATGTTGGAAGACTTCCGAGACGCCTGCATGCTTGTAACAAAATGAAAAAGCCCCCCAAAAAACAGACAGGTGTGAGTGCAGTAGAGGGGAGCTCGACGAGACACACGGCTTCCAGCATATCTGGGGTATCTGTGCATACACCCTCTCAGGCCCTGCACCACATGGATATACACGCCACGGGTCACTTGGCTAGGAGACGTTGATCATAGACGACTGCCCAGGTAGCATGATGGGAAACAAATTGAGTGTCATTTCTCACCAGCGAACCCAGCAGTCACGAGCGAAGCAACAGCTTGGCCTTTCATGAGGGGCCTACCGCCCTCGCGCACGGGGCGAGAGACATGTCAATTAGACAGTACACAGAAAAGAAGACTTTGATAAATGGAGAGTGTAACATGTCCTTAAGAATTGTGCTGGACAACATTACTGAACATTACTGGAATTGAGAACCATTGTCCTTGTGATGTGGATAGGGGATCTAAAAGCGAACTATAAAAGTAGCCCCTGTGCAAGTGTGGTGGAAATTTGGAATACAGTTATAATGTGTGTGTTTTATATATGAAGAATGTGTTTTAATGGAAGTCTAAAGTTGGTTAAGAAGCTTGATACAATGAATGTTGAAACAACTCCATTTGGTAGAGATGCCATTTGCAGTTTATGACACCTGGGGAGGATGAGACAGCTGGTCTGGAGACAATGTGGATTCAATTGTATTGTTATTGTGATCTGAGGGAGCAGTTTAAGATAGATGAACTGATCAAGCTGCTCTGACCCTTCCTGTTGCATGGGTGGTGTTAATTAAATACTTGTTTGAAGTTGCCCACACAAAGGACAGTTGACCATTTGACTGGTGAACTCCTGTGCCTTTACTATCTACTGTTTTGGGGAGAGATGCCACAACAAAGAACTGTGGGACACTTGGTATGGAGTCAAACTGTCACTGAGCAGTGCTGACCAATCACAGAGTTCGCTACATTGATGGGTTGACCATCAGAAGAACCATTTGATCTAAAGTTTATATAAGGCAGGGTTTTAGGGTTGTTCTTCATCACTCTTGCGAACGACCTGTCGCTAGCACCTCCTTCGTTATGACTGATCACAAAGTACTTTGTTAATTCTTGATTTGTACAAGCAAAATAAATTTATTGAAACCGCCATCTCTTGACTATTCAAATCTACACAGTGCCACTAGAATTCTACCATTACAGCAAGTCACCCTTATTGTTAAATGTCCTCATTGCCATGGAAACTGCAGTGTTGTAAATAACAGGACATAATATGGCCTTTCAACTGGGTGACTCATTTTCATGAAAAACTGCAAAAAGATTGAAAGTCGTTGCTATCAAGCTCGGAGAACATTGTGTACTATATGTGTTTAGCCAAGTCATTTTTTGTGTACCATAGAGCATACTGTAATATCATGACCCCCCTGGGATACTCAACTGGCATCTTTTATATTTTAACAGCACTCTTTGATGCTGAAACTTTGAGGAACAACTACTTCACCAATCTATACAGAGAGTTTGGGGTGACATCTCTTATGTCTTTTTTTAAATGGGTTGTTTGGTTTTGGTTATCGGTTGAATTCCTAAACATCAGGACCTCTCGACTGATGTTGGCCTGGTGCATTTCCGCACGCCCCGTGTTGAATCCCTCTAGAGTGTGCTTCACAACCCTGCAAACATCAATCCCTTAGACCCTGATATACAGTACACACACACACACACACACACACAAAGTCTGTGTGAAGTCCTGCTCGCTCACTCTTCTTTGAGGTTGACTGAAGAAGGCCACAGGTTGACCAGTTAGTTTCCAGATACTGTATGGTCATTTTTATGATTTATAGTACTGACAGTAGATTTTGAGCTGAATAGATTGGAATCAGGTACACTGTTTTTTTGGCAGTATAACTGCGTAGACCTTAACATTAACAAAGCTAAGCTTTTTACGAAGTACACAAACATAAAAGCTGTATTTATTGTGTAATAGCTATTGATTCCTCAAGGAGCTCTGGCTTTTATATATTTATTAAGTTATTTATTTCTAGTTTTTCAGAGTTTGTATTGTATACTGTATGTGGCCAATCTCAAGTACATAGCTGTGGCCTTCACAAATTCAATTGTGTAGAACTTAAATTCCATTATGCCTGTCTGTCCTCTAAAGGCCACGTAAATCAATAATCAAGTGGTCCATAAAGGTGACTAAAAGTTATTTTTCAAATAAATATGGTACTCCTTGTGGTTATTGGATGCATACTATAGAAAAGCTGTCCACCTTTCAAATCTTTAGAGCATGTTGGCTGGTGCTCTGGCCGTCCATCATGCACCAGCCATGACAATGGAGTACGTCGGACAGTGTGGTGGCGTGATTCCTGGAGCGTCCCAGGTCGAGCTGCAGCAGACAGGTGTCAGAGGGACCAGCAGGTCCCATGTGTACAGAGGCCCTGTTCCAATGCCCCATGGGTCTCCTCCTGAGCAGAAACAGGAAGGAGAGGACGTGGGTGGAATACTGATGTTGTCAGATCACATGTGTGGGTTGGAGGGCAAAAGCAGATGGCAAATATGTATTGAAATGGGTGAGCTGTGTTAGATAAGTTGGGTGATTGGGGGGTTGGGTTTAGGGGCTCATTTGTCACCGTGAAGGACGCCCCTAAATGTTTACTTTGTGAAAGTCACTAGGTCCTAAGGTGAAATAACACCACATAAACCTTGAGGAAAATTAAAGCATTGGCATCATTCTAAAGAAAGGTAAAATTCATCAAATGTACTCCCCCCCCCCCCCCCGAAACCTAGGAGACTTAAATTAGAGCAGCCAAGTTGAAAGATTGTGATTTGGGCAAGGCTTATCAGTTCAATGCAGCTGGTTATACCTAACTTATCAGGGTTGCTTACATCTTGTTGATAAAGGGTGCCTCCATTGCTTTGCTTATATTCAGATGAGAGAGTGAATGGACCGGGAATCCTTTAAGCTCTCTGGCAGGTTGTTGATGCCAACAAAGTGGAACAGACAGGTATCTGACTCATTCCTGTCTGAACTAAAGAAACAAAAAAACAGTAAAAACATCTTTGTGGACCCTGTGGCTAGATGCATTGTCATTCCGACATGTTGCTCTTTAATTTCTGTGCAGCTTGTTTAGGGAACAGGTTAGATACTGTGGCTCTACTGGGGAAGGTTGAGAGTGATGTTGATTCTGACAAAGCAGTGTTAAATGGTGGCCCTAACCATGACCTTCCTCCTGCAACAAGGGGAAATTGACTGTGAGTCATTGATGACCTCCAGTGTGGATATGTCAGCCCCAGCTGTCGTGATAGTTAAGTCCCTTTCTCTTTGTTTCCTGTGTGGAAGTGTAAAACAAAAACAGTTTGGAAAAGTCAAAGAGACAAGACAAAAAGCATTGGTTACTCAAGTGGGTTTTCAAATGTACCTTATATTCATAGCACTCAAGCATAGATAAATAGCACTCACGATGTAATCTGCTCCTTGTTTGGCTGTCTATTATCAGAGAAGGCAATCTTTAAAGCACTGTCTGTTTTCTATTCACATGTGGGTGTTTACGGAGTGACACTCTCCTCTGAAACATCAATGTATCATTAAACACCATCACCACTGGGTAAACAGATGTCCCCGCCAAGGGAAATATTAGCAGGGTATCAGACAGGGGAGCAATGTTTAGGCTATTATTAGTATTTGTTTTGCATGGATTCCCAGAAACTCTTGCCTCGGTCGAGTCCGAAGGGGATGGGAGTTTTCAGTGAAGCAAGGTTTCTCTTCATTTTACACATCGTTGTCTGTATAGCTAACAGCCATATCAAAACAACACATCTATCAGAGCAGCGAGAATCCGTCTTGTTCCCATCACTTCCTTCTCACAGGACAACAGCCCCATGACTGAATGCCTCAGTAATTATGATATAGAAGAGCATGGACACCAGCACACATAGGAAAATATATGATGGTGAAAAAAAGAAAAGAAAACGGTTTTCTTTGGAAAATAACCAAAGCCTAAAGAAAACAAGAATTAGTTTGGAGACAGGAATGGATCAGTGGACTTCCTATTCAGAAGACCAACTGTGACTTAGGGGGTGTGATTAGAAGGGGTGCAGGATAAACAAGGACCAGGTGGCACATTGGCACAGCCCCCTTTCTCTGATCCAACAGACGAAGCATCACTCGGTTCAATACGGAGTTCCTTTTCCCAACAGTTTCCTTGAATGCCCTACAAACTAGGCTAACTGGAATTTTGTAAGCCTATGCCAGAGACTGTGGGGCTAGACAAGAGGCCATGGCAGGCTAGTCGGAGGGAAATCCTGTCACCACGTTTAAAGGGTGGGTCATCTTTCCATAGAGTTTGAGTTAGTCTTTCCACTGCTGTATGACAGATTGTTTTACTTTTATCTCCCCAATGCACAAGCCTGCTGGAATACTAATAAAAAAGAGACCTTTTATCAGACACATTGAAATATCTGATATTCAGCACATTCTCAAATTTCAGAGGATAAAATGTACACTTCCACCCCAATATGTGATAACTTTTTGCTTAATAAGATACCTTCTAACAAGTAGAAAGGTTCATGACAGGCAACTCTCCTATCCCTGTAAAATAGTATGTGCTGAGTACAACAAAGTGGATGTGTGATGTATTGACACAGTCAAGTTGCACCAGCAAAAGTCTGAGATTTGTTTGTCAAATCCTGACTCAAGTGCCATTAGTCTACTGTAAATATGCTTTCTTGAAATGAGGCTGACAGTACACTCCATGCAGCTATTGGTTGGAGGCCTACGCTACACACAGTACGACTCTGAGGACTCCTTACACTTTGTTTCCTTGACAGTAAATGCATACATGCATGTAGAAGCCATTAATGGAAACTGTGTGTCACGGCCACAGCCGTGCCCCCCCCCGGTTTCAGTTTTTTGTCCTGCCCTAGTGTTTCCCTGTCATTGTCTTCACCTGTTCTCGTTAGCATTATTGTGTCCACCTGTGTGTCGTTTGGTTCTGTGTATTTAGGTTTCTGTTTTGTGTCCAGTCTTTGTCTTGTCCTTACAACACCCGTCCCTGTGAGTGCCCTATCTGTTCCCCGTTTTTGATAATTAAAACCCTTGTTTCGACGATGCCTCGCATCTCTCGTGGGTCCTACCTCTCCTCACACCCTGACAGATCTGTCAGGGTGTGAGGAGGGGTAGGACCCAAATCTCAAAAACGGGGAACAGATAGGGCACTCACAGGGACGGATATTGTAAGGACAAGACAAAGACTGGACACAAAACAGAAACCTAAATACACAGAACCAAACGACACACAGGTGGACACAATAATGCTAACGAGAACAGGTGAAGACAATGACAGGGAAACACTAGGGCAGGACAAAAAACTGAAACCGGGGGGGGGGGGGGAACGGCTGTGGCCGTGACACTGTGGCTGCAATTTCAGACTTTGAAGAAAGATTTTTATATTCTGATGATAGATAGCTAGAGCAAAGAGGTTTTTGTATTGTTGACTTGCCGCTCACAATATGGTAAACTACTCTGTAGGAGAATAACATAAATAAATACAACTTTGCTCATGTGACAAATAACGTAGACCAGTTCATTTGACCAACTTATCCTAGAGCCTGGGAGAGAATGGCCGTTGCAGTGCTATCAATTAATGAGATGTCAACAATTGTTTGCTCCTACATTATTCATGTCAGAGCAGTAATAAGTAATGAGACAGGTAAATTGAGAAAACTCATCGCTCAAGACTCCTGTCCCCTGAGTTTCTTAGGGCATTTAACCTCTAGATAGTGTCATTTCTTCCCGTCTGGTCTGAGTGCCAGAGTCACTTCTAGAGCGGGATCCCCAACCGGAGGAACTTTAAGAAACTGAGAGACCGCACGGGAGGAATGAAGACGGGTTGGCAGGATTGTGTTTGTTGAAGATTAAAGCCCTTCAATATGGAGGGATGATGGATGGACGGGAGTCCTTCATCCATCAGAGCCTGTTTACATCACCTTTAAACAGGCGTGCAATGCCAACTCTCTCTCCTTCACTCCTACTCTTAAAGGGGACAGGCCCTGTTTAGACCAAAGCTTTTATTCAAATCCAGCCTCTGTTTTCACATTTCACCAAAGCTAGGTAGAAAAATATGCCATGATGAGTAATACTGGAATGCCTGTTTTCATCGTTGTCTACTGCTAAAGGGTTATTGTCATCTGTTTGCTGTTTCTCATGCTGCCCTCAACCAGACTGACAGAGTAGTCAGAAACCACTAAATCAAACATTCAGCAAGCTCACCAGAATGCGTTAGGCAATGGTGCATTCTATCTGGCAAAATAATTCATGACTGGTTGTTTCCCGTCTTGTGCATTCAGTGAGCACATCGTCAATTAGGATGTGCTGGATTGCTTCCCCACTGTTTAAGGAACAGCTGTGTTGAATTCCTGCAAATATGTGACCTCTAATTTGCCTCTTGAATTCATATGCAGCATAAGCAATATAAAGAGGCAAGATGTAAACACATTTGTAACTATTGTCAATGGCCCATTGTCTTCCAGCTTGTAATGAGGCCTGCATGAGATATATCGGACAACATAGACTTCCTTTGGCGGATGTTTTAAAACGTCATCAACACTGGGCCTCTTTTATCCGCTCCTTAGTCTTTCATTTCATGGGTTGTCTGTTTGAAACATGAAGTACATTTTCAAAGACAATGCTCCTCTATTGGAACTCAAAGGGGACTGAAAAAAAAAGATTCAACTCACAAAGAACACCCTTATTTTAAAAATCTTAAACTGATTTTTATTAAGAATCCCAGACTCATAAAAATTCCCTTTGAGGATGTTTTATTGCATTTCTACTATATTTATAATGAGCATTTCTTTCTTCGGACTACCTCTTTCAAATGCAGTTTGAAGTAACAGATTTCCATGTAATTTATAGGGAGATTATTTAATCCGTAAGGGACTCACATCTTTTAATATGGAAAGCTGGAAAAAAGTTCGATTTACCATGCAGTAACAATTCATAGACAGAAATTAATTTTATTTAACAGGGTTATGATCCCTCGATCTACATGCACACTGAATTGAGAACCATTGTCTTGTTACAATATCAGTAAAAGTGTCAATGGTTGCTTGAACACTTGAGTTAAGGTTTTTTTCTATGCACTCTATGAAACAATATCCAGATATGTCGCAATACAGTTTTACTCTGCATGAACTACAGCCTTCCATTTATTCTGAAAACACTTTTTGACAGGATTTAGACATCTGATAATCTCTTCAGAGAGGATTGTCATGATTATATCTGACTTAGAGTCTTACTCCCTCACAAAACCTAAAACACAGTTAAAGCCATACAACTCCATGGAAATCAGATTTTTTACCTGAACTGAATTCAAACTGTCCACCAACCACAAGGCTGAAAACTATGGACCATTATTATCTAGGAGAAGAGCAAGGGTTTTCCTGGGAAGAATTGCATCTCATATGTAAAGATAACAGCGTGATATGGATCCTGAGCATCATGTTTACTGTACCACTGGGACAGTAACACAGGAGAATTCTCACCATCAGTTAAAAGTTAATCTTTTTTCTTCTATTCATTTGCAGAAGTAATTCTGATATTTAAATCCAATTCACACAGGAGGACCCATATTTAATTTAATAGTTTACGGAAATCTATGAAGCACGGAGTCAGGGATTTAAGCGGTCTCACAATTCCACCCAACTGTAACATTCGCAACTCTTCAGGAAAATTAAGCCATTTAATATATTCAGTAAGGGAGTCACGGAGGGCAAGAGCAAATGAAAAATGAAGAAAATGGAAGAAATGTAATTTAAAAACAAAAGCAGCATAATTCCTTTTAATATTATGGTAATCATCTTTAGATAAATAACTATCTTTGGATTAGTCTAGGGCTGACTATAAACCCAAAAATGTTTCCTACCATTCTGCACAAAATGTGGTTGGGTCGAACAAGACTTGAAGAGTGATCAGTTAACATTAATCATACGTATATGATTGACATTGGCGAATGTGCTGTAAATAATAGTGCTGTGCCAAGCCCAAAGTTGTAAGCAGTTGGTGTTCATTTCAGACAGGAGTTCCCTTAGCACCATCAAACTGGAATCAAGGACAAGGTAAGGGCAGCAAAATTCCTCTTTCTGCTGACAAAGGGGAACAGATGATCACTGTAAATGCCCAGCACTAAGTCTTTCACACTTGTCAAGTCCACTTTGTTCCTCCTCCTAGAGTTGACCCCTCCCTGTCCATCAGAAGGGACTTGGCCTTGGTTGACCCCAGAATGAAGGAAAAAGAAGGCCAAGACACCGTCTAAATTTATGACATGCACGTTTGTGCCTCATGCCCTCAAATCATGATGCAGTGCATTGAGCACACACAAACACACACACACACACACACAATGGTATCTGACAATGAGACGCTGTTGGAATCAGAGAAGTCTGCATGCGTGTTAGACCATAACATCAAAATATGTCACATGGCAGGAGGATTACATTATAGCTGGTGAAAACTCAAGATACTGTAGAGAATTACAAGAACATCAGAAGAGTGTTTTTTACGAGTATGCATATTCTCTACATAACTTGTATGGAATTACTGTCAAGTATTTAGTGTATTTACAGTATGTGTAGAATGTAACATATGCACACATCCGTCCCCAAAAGAACATGTCTGAAGAGCAAACCAAAAGCACCATAATTTGACTGTGAAATGATATAAATGCATTGAAATATTTGTTTTAACTGCCAACCAGATGAGACCATCATTTCCCAGTTCGTTTATGGTCTTTGCCTGTGACTAGCATTCTAATGTAAATGTAAATATTGTTCACAAGTACAAAGCTCTCAGCGTGCGTATTCAAAAAAGCCTCATTGCAATGCTCATCACAGATTCTCCTTCCATCCCACAGTGCATATGTTTAGTAAGACTGGAAATAAAGTAGCACTTAGTGAAGAACATGAAAGTAATTTCCTATCAATCTCTCTCTCCATCAGTGTTCAATTGTTGACCAAGTTGAAATCCAAATGTTGTGACTTTCAGTGTTGTATTTCTCTAGTGTTTGGATGCTAATCGAATAGAATCGCCTTGTTATTGCTGCCTATTGGTACATTGAAATGCACGTCCTGTTCTAGTCGCCTGTGGAGCTAGATTCTTGGATCTGGCAGCCTACCCTTGCATAATGAAAGGTGTTGAGACATCTGTTTCCACAGGCGGCAATTAAGTTACTGTAAAAGATAAACAAAACAACTTATAATGAGAAACAACATAAATTCATGGAAAAGAAGACAGAAACTCAGATACCTTTGATCACAACAGAAAATTGACTCAAAATTACCTTCCCTGCATGGTTGTATCCAGAGTCTGAAGGTTTCTGCCACACAACTAATTATCTCCACGCATTGTTTGCCAACCTCACTGTCCTACTCCACCATCACGGATTCAAATGAGAAAAAAATCAACAACAATTTGTTATTATTATGATTCTTGTGTTGTATTGCCACATAGATGTCAATATTACCAAAATCAGTTAGAAATGTAGATTCAAGATACGTACTCTATGTGAATGCCAAGGTTCATCACACACTTGACTGTTTGAGTCACATTGCAGATTAAATTAGCTCCAGTTTCCACATTTCCTCTCTGTCACTTGTACTGGCTCAACTGCATCATAGACACGAATATAGATAAACAATTTAGCAGATGTTACCGTAGGCCATCCATGCTTGGTGAATAAAACTGTTGTGACAGTGCAATATAGTAGCTTGGGTGTCACTGGCAATTAGCCATGTGATGAGGTCGACGCTAGGAAGAACAACATTGGATATTAATTTGCAACTGGCTGTTGATCATAAGGATGGTGATCCTTTGAAGGATCCTAAATCAAAGAGATGGGCAGGTATCATTAGGTTTGTTTTGACATGGTGGAAATGAACAATTAACCATTAGTGGCTTGTTGATGGTTGATGGTGACCTTACCTTCTTGTTATATTGGCACTGTAGAAGAAGAGCCAAGCTGTTCAACCCTGTAGCAACACAATCTCTTCGTAATATATCTAAACAACAGAAGTATGTCAATAAGTTAACTGCAACATACAGCTATTTTACTTAATTATATACATGTCATTATTTGCAGTATATTCAGCATGTCCAATTGCAATTGAGGTTGAGTAAAATCAATATAAAAAGTTTGGGAAGTAAAAAATACAACTTTGTGTGGTATAGGCCTACTGTTTGGCTGTTCATCGCAGGCCATGCACTTTGGATTACATGCACGACACATGGAATGTCCTGCCATGTGACACAATTCAATTTTGCCCCACAGATGATATATCCCACAGGCCAAAAAGAGACCCCACCCCCCCACCACCACCCCCTTCGCCAACCTGGTTAAATATCTTGCTGTCCTTCTAACAGGAACTGGATGTCTTACTTATGTTTACTGTAAATGTTGGCCTCTTAGGAATTGCACAGCAGTGTATCACATACGTATCTGAAATCTGCACCTGTCTCTGCTCACTGGAACAACCCCTTCCCAATCTCTGTGGGATCTTGTCTGACAACAGTGCTGGCTAGGTGGTATGGTACCTGGGGGAGTTAAAGCATGGCCTTGCAGCCAATCAATGAGCCTTGAGACATTGACACACCATACAGTTACTGTTCACCTGTGCACCCTAACAGACCTGGTAGCACTGAGCCTCCAACCAATGAAACCTCACCTCAGGTTTCATTAGTTGGTTCTATATTGACTTTACTCCAAGCAGTGTTTTTCACAGTTTCCAGAAATGACTTCAACAATAACAAGGCACTGAAACTAAAATGATTACCAGGTACAGTTACATAAGCTGTCAAAAAGTAAATTGGATCTATTCTTGTTTGTGTGATTAGGTGCACAAAAACAGTGGCATGGTGTTGCAAGCCTAATTACCCTCGCCTAGTGTTTGAACCAGTCTTCTAATACAAACCTCTGATTTTCCTATTAAAGCATTGATTATACTTACATGGAATCTGAAATTATGATTTGTTTCGTCCCATCTATTTTCTCCCTTTCTGTATATGAAACCTTTCATCATTTACACCTTAGGAGACCCTAGGAGGCTTGGCATGGAGACAGCATTTTTCACACGCTGCAATTTGTGTACTGTGTTTGTCTTGATCAGTTTTAAAACAATGTAACCTTCCTGATGTAGCAATATATTGTATAATTACATATTTAACAAATGAATACAAAAGACAAATTGCTCAAAGAACACCTTGTATAACAACTTTTTCTGCCTTCAGCAAAGAGTTCAGTTGGGGGCAGACACCTGTGTTGCCGTAGATGCACCTCATTTAGAGACCTAACCCAATTTATAACATCTCTACTCCTCCCTACAGGCACCTATGCCTTTGATGAATGAGTTAAATCATGTAAATTGAGTGTTTGTGGACTGATTAATCATTTACATATCATCACACTGGTCTCCCTGCTGGGGCGTTTCTTTTGCACTAGGATTCACAAGGGGAAGATACATTTCATGTACATCCAAGGTATAACTTTAATTAATGCTGCTGCTGGGGGAAAAAACTGTCTGTTTACATTTGGGTAATTAGTTGAACGAGGTCCATACATATCCATTGGCAATGTACTGTGTGACAGTTGGGAGCCATGAGTCCAGTGAAAAAAATTAAGAATTTATTCTCACTATGAAACTAATTATGCACACTGGAGCAGTGTGGGTGATTGCTGGTGCTGCTCAGCCCACTCTAAGTAAGATAGAATTGATAGATGTGGTGTTTCTTAGCATTGCCTTCAGGGTGACAATACATCACCACAAAGGGGGACAGGAAATTGTTCGAAATACAAAATAGTTTTATAAAGATACTATGTACACATGTCTGTCTTTTTAGAATACTGTTTGATATCTGTATATTTTTGCCATTTCTTACCATTTGGGATCTATCATCAAATAGACACTGGTATGATTGTATTCAGATAGGCTTCCATCTAAGTTGGAAGGCATAATTTAGTTTGTCATAGAAGTATGAGACTGTGGGCAACAGTGTTTTGGATTGCTGACAAGCCCAGCACGCTATTGGGATCAGATAACTGCAGTTGTCACTCAGAGTAGCTGAGCGACCAGCATGACGTACACCTTAAACTTTTACTCAATCCTCTCTAAATGACTTGCTGTGTGAAGTAGGAAATATTACCTGTCAGCAAACACCAACGCTGAGAAAATCTAAGTGAGTAGAGATGGGAAAGGAAAAGGCAATATCCTCATATATATCTTTTTCATAAAACTTGGGTGCACTTTGAGGTTGCACGATCAAACATTTGATTCATCAACACCTGCATGCCGAAAGGTTGCATTTCTCTTTGTATTGTTTCAAGGTCTTCTCGATGTGGACATTTAAACATGTTGATGTTTCATCACACTGACAGGAAAGCAGTGGTTGTGCTCTCTTTATGGGGGGACAACCACACCTGACCCATTCCACAAACCAGCAATTTCCCAGACAGTCAACGATCTACAACTCCCTAACCAATCTATCAACATGAATTTGCTTCTTTTGCAAAAACAGCATCTCTTCGAGTGTCCTATACCAGGCTGTTTGTCCTTGGACACCAACTGTAACTTCAGCAAAAAAAGGGTTGCAATCTCATTGATTACAGACAATGCAGTCTATTTTCAGACCTTTTTTGTCCCTGAATCTCCTGGCCAAGTGATAGATGTTCTAGTAATGTGCTGTCCATTGATATTCTGTCCGATGCTATTGATAATCTGATGGACAACTACCAAAGGCTACATGGATAGAGATGGAGACAAGTTGAATAACCTGACAGTGATGGACAGCCAACATGTCTCATTATCACTGATCAATTTGGCACTTTGCATGCTCAGTAAACAAACCTATTATAGTGTCACTTTGTCCTGAAGACTAGACTGATTTGTAGAACCACATTTACTATCCTATAAGGGATACTTTTCAGGTATGGCAAATGTGTATACATCATTTTCAACATTTATTTTCTTATGATTTAATTGCCTTCTTAGTTGGATTTCTGAGAAAAGTGTGACATACTTCTTTTTAAACCTTATTCCTTACTCATTGGTGTCAACCGTTAATCGTTAATAAGGCTTTCACGGAGAAGCATATTTTAAAAAAAGGTTGAGAAAATCACAAGTATAGGTATAATTGCTTTTTTCTTATCGTATATTAATTTACTAGCGCTAATTACCTAATTCATTCTGAGTCAAAGCTTCAATAATTATTGTTACTTTTGCAGCTCATTATTTTGTGACCAAGCGAAAAGGGAAATTTAGGTGACAGGGACCGGGGTAAGGAAGAAAAGACAGTTGATACAAGTGATACTATTTGCAACTTGAGAACGAATCATTTGTGTCAAAAAGGTGATCTCCCGCACACATTCCCTAGACCTCTCACAAAAGAGGACACATTTGACTACCCATAGAATTAAACAACACATTTTTTGTGGCTTTTTGTTTCTTCGTAAATGCCTTATCACCTACATACTGCAATCCTCCTTGCATCTTTTTCTAGACTGGATTTAGAGAACGTTTTAACCTGACCGCAGTAATCCACTGGGACTGGGGTCAGGTTCAGCTAATCTATGAAACCTAGTTCAGTCAACTCGTAAGAGGGGTCAGGAATTTCATTAAGGTTGCTCACACACTGTTATTCATTCACCAAAAAAACTATATGAAACGTCAACAATGCCCAGACCATTTTGTAATGCTGTGGCGTAATGATTACATAGCCCTCCATTAACCCCTGATCAGTTACTCCAGCCAGGGTTATTTAGAATGAGGGAGTAGGACAAGGAGGGGGCCCTTGTTACTTAGTCAGTCTACACCACACATTCCATTGAATGTGAATTCAGACAATGTTTTCACTCTTTTAATATCGTCGTCATCTAAAAATAAATATGTTGCTGAACGCATCATGTAAGGTCCTCAGGATGATGCTTTGCAGAAGTAAAGCAGACACAAAGTCACTCTGAAAGGCAAACAACAGGAAAGGAACCCTGTGATAGAAAGGTTGAATGCAACAAGCTCTCCCTTCGCTTGAGTAATAAATAAATTGCACCTCTAATCAATCAAACGTACTTCCCACCGCGAGCCCACCAGGAAACATTATTGCATGAAGAAATTTCATTTAATTAGGTCATTTTCCTTTCAAGTTCGCCTCCATGCACTGCAAGGGAACATCTCTGGGACCGGCATGGACTCTTGGTTTCAGTCATTATGGAAATCAGGTCAGGCTTTCCAGTTGGAGAAAATCTAAGGCAAATAAAATAATTCCAACATTATAAATCCATCGTTGTTTTAATTAGTCTCTCCATGTAAGAATAAGGCAACATTTTGGTGTAGTGTGAACCCCCTTCCATGGCCTGCCTGTGCAACACTGGTACAGACAGACATACAGACAGACAGCAGTATTGTGAGATAGATACTCACACTGAGTCGCTCACCTCAAAACAGACACATCAACTCATATTTTAATCTTTTGCCTTCTCTTTTTATTTATTTTTTAAAGAGAATGCTACCAGAACGTATCATCCAAATATAAGTCAGGGATTGACAGGGTGCAGTTTCATTTAATTCTATTTGAAAACTTTCTCTTGTTATCTTAATTGCAATCTCAGATATTAATTAGCCACAAACATACACACCTATTCAGGTGTGATCATTACGCTTCTAATCTGCAAGCATAAAATGAAAGAAACTGAAATCAATGTTTTGCTATCTTTAATTGGAACGCAATGGCAAAATTAATAACTATCAAGTCAATTAACGTCACAACTTTTGCAATGTGCACAGATTTTTTTAAATTTTTGCTGCAGTTGTTGGAGGTAAATTGAATCAATCTGTTGGAAATCAATAGAGCATTACAGAACCATGAATACAGCTAAACAGAGCAATGACAGAGGGCATTAACCCAGGGTTTTATAGAGGTTGATTTTACAGGTGGAATGAGAGAAGGATATACTGGGAACATCAGTGAGGATATTTCCATCTTCTCGCAGCACGACATCTGATTCAACTGTGCCTGAATCACTCCTGCACAAACTCAGTTTTGAATCACACCCCCTGTCAATAATATTGTCATCTGGAAGGAGAGGCGGAGGAAAATGCCAATGTAGTCAGACCCCCTGCTTCATGCTACAAGTCTATGACGACCTAATCCACTAGTAACCATTGTTTATCTCGGCTGGGTACAACCCATCAACTTGCTACCTTTCATCTCTCTCTATTATTTGGATTTACTAGAATACATAAAGATAGGTTCCTTGGCTATTGAAATTAAAGTTTTGCACTTCAGGGAAGGTCAAATGTAGGACATACTCGGTTTGAATAGTGTAGTCATTACCTGCTATCAGTTATATCTGGTTAAATGTTTTATTGGAGGAGTGGGAAAGGAGGTTATGATTATACGTCCAGCGGTAATTTTGAGAAGGTCTCAAGCACTTGAAGATATGGTGGCAAAGGAATAGTGAGACATCAATTAGTGACTTGCTGGACTTCAGTTATCTACCCCTGAGCCTCGTTTTGTAATCTGCAGTGAATAAATTTGTATAGGAAGCTTGCTAATGAGGTCTAATGAAGACTTTTGCCCATGGCCTGCATTGGCTGTGATCAGGAGTGAAGTTTGTTGGCCTGTGGGGAGAGGTGACCCATGTATGACCATGGGTCTACAGGCGTCCCTGAAGAGTGCTCACCTTGACAGCCCTTTAGAAACATTCCTTTATAAGACTATGAGTAGTGCTGTTTGTACAATACTATATATACTGTATACATTATATTTTTTGCATCTATTTTCAATCTTCAATATCAATTATACCATTGATGAAATTATTATTTTTACCCCTACTCGATACAATTGTGGTTTTGCAAGCTACATTCAATTTAATGATTGTGAATTTGGTGTTGGTTTGTTAAACAAAAATGTGTTTTGCCACTTTCGTTGATGGAACATGTTTTACCTGGATAAAACACATAAGCAGACTGTTAGGGTTCGGGTTAGCAGAAGACAAAACAGGATTGCAGTGGATGAGTTTCATACCACTGCCTCAAGCAGTTTTACAACCTCCGCAACAGTTTGTCTTGTTGTTCTAATCCACAAAATTAACTGATTAAATCAATTTATGTAATATGTCCACTGAAGTAAATACTGTATATTCTATGAACTAATGTTTATTAATAAAACGGTGCAATGTACTATATCATCTAATCAACATTGAATCAATCAGTTCAAGTTTATAAAGGAATAGAAAACAAAACTAAAAATGTAAACATCAACTCAACTGAAACATGCATCAAGTGTTACATATGAGGAGCGTGCTCGACCACATCATTAAACCACATTACGTCCGACCCAGTGAGAGAAGGTGAGGTTATCTCAAAGCTATTGTCTTACAATTGGAGTAGAGCCGAGAGTTTAATCAAATCCTGGAGCAATCAATGCGACAGTTCCGATGGGCACTCTCCTTGCCCTTGGAACCCAAGGAGTGTTCTGAAATGATACCACGGACAAAAAGAGTCACTTCAGATAGATCATACTGCAGAATGAGATTAACCTTCCATCCACTGCCCACTGGGATATGATCTAATGTCGCCTGCCTTATCTTTTTAGGCCTCAGTCAACCTTCCAACACCCGCGGTCCGTGATCACCTAGTATTTCATAGGCCTTTGTTTAAAGTTTTCTTCATTTCAAAATATTTTTCTCAGTGACTTTAGTGGGAAAAATATTGAGGGAACTGTGTCTCTGGGTGTGTTTGCGTGCACGTATGCGTGCTTATCATTGGTTAGTTTGTTGTTGAAATGCCACACTGCTTTGCGGTTGAATCGGACACCCCTCTCTCTCCCAAAATATGCACTCATCTATTATTAAGAGGTTTGTCTATTTATATATTTATTTATGAACATGTTTGTAAATATGAGCATAGAGTCAAAATACTTGAGCTGACCAAAAATGTGTTGCACTGATTTGAACCTGAATTAAAAGCTAAGGATGAAATATTATATAATAGATTACACCATGTAATCTTTCTCTATGTCTCTTTTTCTCTCTCTCATTCCTATCCCTGTCTCACATGGAAACTCACTCGTCTGACAAACACACACACATATCGAAACACACACACACACACACACACACAGACAGTCAGCCAGGGTTAAACCTTGAACAATAAAGCAATTCTATCTTTGATAGCAGTTGTTGCTAAGAAGATTAAACATACATTATTTAAAGTCACTTAACTATGATTAGTCTGGGCTTTCCTGAAAGGGATCTAGCTGGACACATGATCTTCCTATTTCAATTACATTTTGTCAGCCTTTCATCCTCAGTAATCCCTAAAATCCCTGGACCTTGTTCTCTCATACCATTTTTTCAACTGTACCTTGCTGTATAATTTATTTATATCCCAATGTGTTTTCTTTCCAGATTGAACAGGTTTCTGGATCCCTCTGAATCACACTGACTGCAAGTTGATTGTTTATGAGCTTTAGGAGCTTTGCCTTTGACAAACCAGACATGGATGTTGTTCCATGCGTCAGTTTTAGACACTCAAATTGTGTTCTTGAATCACAGCAACCACAATTCTCGCCTCTATCAAACGGGCATTATGTGACTATACAGTTTCTATATTTGGAGTGGGAGGTGATGGGAGTTCAAACCGGTGATGGGAGTTCAAACCTCTTCAAACATGTACGAAGCTTGCTGTCATTTATATAAAGTGCTTCCTCAACTCAGGTTTATGCAAAGTCAGAATTAGGCATTAACCTTATCTCACAAACACACTCTCATTTCCATTTTATAGTCAGTATTTACATTTACAAGCATGCTTTGTTGATCTTTTTAACCTTTGTCACAGGGACTTAAGCATTGCCACTTCAGCCTGAGATGATGCATGCTCTGAATGGCTTCAAGCTGAAGTGACTGGGTGTGCAACTTTTTTGCCCGCCAGATAAACATGAGCAAACTCAGTCCCGCTGCTGACTTAGAATCCCAATGAGCCACGCTCTGCCACAGGAGCTGACGTACTCTACGTGCCTTCACTGTCTGAAGACCCTGTGTCCTCTACAGGTCAATTTCAATACTTACACAATGCATATGTTTTTTTCTTTGTTGGCAGTGAACATGTGTGTGTCTGCACAGTATTTGCTTAGAGGAAGATGTATACGAAAAGTACTGTAGTGCAGAGAAATCAAACACTGGAGAGCATGGGACTTGGATTAATCTTTAACGTTCTCTGACTGGCACATAATCTAGCCTCTGAAGCACAGATAAACCGGATGTCTGTAAATATAGATTTACATCATCAAAGACGATGTCTCAGTTTGTAACATCCTTTTCTCAACCAAATGTGAACATTGTGAATATATCTTCCTCCAATAGTTTTTGTTCAACCTGCTCTACTCTATTCTTATCTGATGGAGGGCTAAAAGACTAAAGATGGGACACAATAATCTATCTATACATTGTTGAAGAAACATGGTTGTGCAAAGTCAGTGAACCATTTTTGTCAACCCATCAACATAATTGGTCAATCAGGCCCAGGTTCAGAAATCACAGGTGATGATTAAAGCCATTTTGATGGTTGTTTAGGCTTGTATTAACACACTTTCCTATTATTACTTCAGAAGATTGGAAGTTAGGAGATAGTATGTGACATTTAAAAATATATATATGTAAAATCTGTTCTGGATGATTTTTCTTCACAAAACTTTAAAAGCCGTTTTAAAGTCGAGACTAACAATTTGTACCATATCTGTACAAAACATAAATACAAACGGGAATGTAACATTAGGTAGATATGGATGTACTATCACTGTGCTTAAAATATTTAAGAATTAAATGTATTCTTGGGATCAAAAGGAGATCAAACAGTGAAACAATGTTTTGGAAAACCCTGCACACTCGGTTGCTGACATGTTTTCTCATGCATGGCCAGTGTTGAATGTGGCTTAAAAAGTCATTCTGAACGTTTGGATTAATGCAGTATGTTGAAATAATTTGTTTTTCAGTGACCACTGGTCTGTGGAAAAAGACACTGTTATGGCAGCCAAGATTAACAATGTCGTTTTATGGACAGTTAACCTCAGAAAACCATTCAAGCACTGACGCATGCAACTCTCAAGCAGATACACTCGCCACACAATGGTGTCCTCATTTGGCTCCTTTTATGATTCAAAATAAAGTTTAAATTGACAGTGTGTCATGTATTGCAATGTGAGCAAAGAATGGTGAGCCAAGAATGGTTGGATTTCACCAATAGCCCCCAACCTTGTCAATTTGCATTTAATATAAAATAATCTGACCCAATTTGACCAATTTGAGTAATTTGAAGATTTATATGTATTTATTTATTATCATCATCCCAACTGTTACGGTGTGTGTGTGTATGTGTGTGTGGGGGGGGGGGTAGGACCCAAATGCAGGTGAGGCAGCCAGTCATAGTATCAAAAAAGGGTCTATTCTTCAAACGGGAAGAATAGACAAGGAACTCACAGCAACATAGGGTAAGGACAAGACAAAGACTGGACACAAAATAGGAACCTAAATACACAGAACCAAACAAGACACAGGTGGACATGATAGGACAAACGAGAACTGAAACCATTGAACAAGACACAGGTGAAGACAATGACAGACACAGGGAAACACTAGGGTGAGGCAAAAACAGGGGGGCACAGCTGTGGCCGTGACACCAACACATTTATTAAATCCAATCCACATGTTTTCTCCATGACTCTCCTTTCATGGCGGGGTTCCAATATCCCTTGAGGGTTATTGAATTTTCTCTCAGATTTCACACCAACATCTTTATTTGCTTGATGAGAACAAATGCTACCAAAGCACCCTTTCACCCCATGCCACTCAGTAATTGAGTTAGTTTCCTGAGTGTGACAAGGGTTTTCCCCAGAAACCCTGAGACAGGAAGTGGGGAATGTCACACCACCATGTTGTCATGGCCATAAGGGACATAACCTGTTACTTATTCAAGCTAGCCTTGAGGACAAGGTCGCAGTGGATCACAATGGGCAATCAGTTGGTCATCTGTGTTTGGTCCTGAAAGTCTTGCTCATTATTCCCACAAACTATATTTTAATAACCATATCCAAATCCAAGCATCTATGTGATGTCCAATAGCTAACACAAATGCTATCCTGGGCAAATCTTTTTTTCCTTTGCAGCACATCATACAGAAGTCTTCACATTGGCTGGGAGAATACATTGAACACTGGACATTACACGAAAGCTGTTTGACATTTGCATGAACAAAAATGTTATGTTGTGTTTGCCCCATGTGCTGTCATTTCTCATTTGGGATAGAGGGCTGTTTTTGTGATTTTTGTTTATCTGCAACCTCTCTATCTCTGTTTTCCTCAGAAGGCTATGTGAATAGGGGTCATCTGAGAATGTGCTGTCAGTCGCTGTGCATCAGATCTCTGTCATAATGTCTCTATGGCATTCACTGCAGCAACAGAATTTACAGATGAAACACTCTTTTGATCAGCGAGCCCTTTGAGCATGCTCTATAAACTTCTACTGCCACTGTGGGCATTCAGCGGGCATCGAATGGAGCCCAGCACATCCCAGTTCATTGTGGTGCATTCCTCAGAAGAAGAAGGAAACCAAAGGCAGTATCCAAACCTGAACAAGTCAACTAGGTGTCATCATCCTCCACGTCCAAAACATTACCTTAAGATGTTTTCTTTAACAGTTGACCAGAATCTTTTTATGCTAATGCTACTTTCAAGGTTTGGAGGCAGTAATGTTTAGGCCATCAACTATGGGAAAATCAGACAGGGCTGCAATCTCAACAAACTTGGAAGGGTTCATTCAACCCATAATTCCTACATACTCCAACAAAGACTTGTCTCTTTTGTTGTTGTAACGGAAGCAAATGTAGATATATTGTTCAAATGACCTTCACCTATGCCTTTAGAGTGCATACAATGTGAGCCAAAGGTGCTCTTCTGCTATTGAAAACATCACTCTCCCTGAGTGAAGGCTTTACACACAAAATATGGTGAGATGGTGTCAGAAAACGTTGGGGCCTGGAGGAAGGAAAACAGAAAACGTTGAAAAGTATTGAAATCTGTTACTGTGGTCATTGAAGGGCTGTCTTAGGTAATTTGGGCTACACAATGAGGCTATACTGTATACTGTGTTTTAACCCATGTTGAATGAGGGGGTTAAGCTCTGGTTAACTTGTTCAATGCACTTGCATGTCACCACTATATTAATTGTTATTGTGAGCCCTTGACAAACACCACCTATACAGCAGAGATTATTAAAGGTGTAATTGGGCATATCAAATGCTACAGACGGAACAATTAAGACAGGCAGGCTTCAGGCTGGCGCGAACAGATGGTTTGCCCGTTTCAAAAAGGTACACACTCACACACACACACACACAGAAAAGGGGGTAGTCAAACTTCAGCAACTCAAGGCAAAACATTTCTTTCTAATATGTATTTCGATTGAAGTCAACTACAAGGCAAGGCCAACGTGCTTTACTGCACACGTGCGATACTGTATCTATTCATCTCTCTGCCAAACTTCCTCTGCGTACAAACTGTAATATGGTCTCTATGTTGAAGAGAAGGAAGCACCGAGCCAACGTCATAATGTATTGGCCGGGTTCAAATGATGCCGCAGTATGAGAGGCGTTCCGGCGAAGGTCACGAGAGATTGCCCTGGAGTCCATTAGCTGTGAGCCGTTCCGATGAGACCCTGCCTGTGACTCGTAGGGGACATTGACTCACCTTGCTGCCAGAAAACCACATGCAAATTTCACCCGACAACATTTCACATTCAAAACCAGCACTCTTCGTCTGTGGCACACTTGCACAGGGCGCTGGGGTCATTCTAAATTCAGTGGTTGGCATCTCCTATGACCGTGTTGGTGGCAAACACTGAAGCCACGTTGATTTAATAGGCTTTCCGTGCATTTATCTTTAGTATTTGACATTTAACGGCAATAATAAAATGTAATGTAATGCACCTGATATTGTCGGGTACTGTAGGTGCAAGAATAGCAAAGTATTACTTAACAGTGAAAGGATATGATAAATTCGGCTTTATTGTTTATGTGCATGCATATGGAATGATTTCAGAGCTGTTGTATTCTCTTTAATGTGTGTGGTCTGCATCACAGCAGGACATATTCTGAGCTCATTATCCAATAAATACATGCACGCGCACACATGCGCATGCACACACACAGGAGATAAAGGGAACAGCTGACTTTTCCTCTAAGGGGGTGGTGTGTCATGGAGTGATGGACTCTGGTGCTCTGTTGGGGGGTAACAGCCAATCACTCTAAGCAACACTGCCCCCTGGTGGAAGAGCAAAGGTCTCAAATGAACCATCAGTTTCCTCCTATTCCTTCCTACCTCCAGTCCTCAATGCATCATTCAGTAAGTGATTGTAATGTGTAGGTAATCTTAAGTGTAGTTATGTTGATTGTAATCAGATGGAGCTTTGAGCAGCAAGTTAAAATTGTGGTGTTAAACACTGGTCTCAATAACTCTACATCAGTTCATCAAAACACAAGCTGATCATTCAATGATGGCTGAACGAGACACACAGCTTTCCTCGTGATGCTAATACTCCAGGTACATCTGAAAGCTCTGGCTTTCTAAGAGCTGCCATTCTGTTGTGCAGATGAGTCAAAATGACAGCGAGACACACAGTTTATCACAGATATAGCAGTCAATCTCTCTCTCTCTCTCTCTCTCTCTCTCTCTCTCTCTCTCTCTCTCTCTCTCTCTCTCTCTCTCTCTCTCTGTCGCTCCATCTCTCTCTCTCCGTTGCTTTCCTTCCTCGCAGTTGACATGCAGTGAAGCTGAAGAAACACACAGCTGTCTCTCTCTGACTAGACTACGCAGTCTCATCTCCAGCACAGCTGACAAGAACAGATAATGAGCAATTTACATCCCAAAAACCCTGTATATGACCAAAAACTATACACGTTTGTATTGCTCCCTTTAAAATGGAGACAACAGACAGAGACAACAGTTATGGATTATAGTCTGAAAAGAAATACATGAATCAATGAAATGTATGTCTGATAAATAAACATTACTTAAATATGAACTAAAAGGATGATGTAAAATAAAGCAAAAGAAATATCTGAAGGTCACACTGCTTTACTACTAAATTGAAACTATGAACATGTCAAATCAACTGCTGCCATTTTAGATGACTAAAATATACTGCTGACTCGAAACGATTCAAAAGTCAGATCAGGTCGTCTGAGAGGAGTATAATGTGTTTACATACGTGTCCGTTTTACCTCTTTACGGCTTCGACCTTGTAGAGCCTAGCTCCAATTACCAACAGGGGCACAGTAGCCTCTGCCGTTACATGGCCACAGCAGGATAACAAGGCCAGAACTGCCATACAGCAGCTCACATGTTGTCCCCCTGAGAAAAACACCCCAGCCATCATATTCAAATGATTCTTTCCCCCACCCATGGAGTCTAGAGAGAGCACAGACCAAACAATGTCATCCAGGACAGCAGGGGGCTTGGTGGCGGCGGAGTGTGGTGAGACCAGTGGCCTGATGAGAAAAAAAAAGAGGTGCCATTCTTTTCAGGGGGAGAGAGGGATGGCTGGAGGAGAAATCTCCTCTAACATAGGGATTAGAAAACTTAGAAATTCAACCTGGCCCAACATGCCAGTATCATCCCCCCTCGCTCTGCCTCTGTCTTTCTCTGTATCTCACCATTCCTCTCCCTTCTCTTTCTCTAACTCTTACTGTCTCCATCTCAGTCTCTCTCTCTCCTTCAGCCCTTCCTGAGGCATGATAGGCAAAAATGTAGGTAGACAGGCAAACCCCTACACATATACTACCTTTAAAGACCTTTAAAGGTAATTGAGCCTTCCAGCCTATGCCACTAATTATGTGACTCTGCCCACCAGCCAGACATGTGACACAACCAGGGGCGAGAGAGAGAGAGAGAGAGAGAGAGAGGGAGAGAGAGAGAGAGAGAGAGAGAGAGAGAGAGAGAGAGAGAGAGAGAGAGAGAGAGAGAGAGAGAGAGAGAGAGGGAGAAAGAAGAGGTGGGGCTCGCTATGAGACAACATAGATGTGGGATGAGGGATAAGGTTGGTGGGTAGAATGACTTGCTTTGCCACAACATGTTAATTGGATTTCCGGCTACAAAGAGGACAGAGTAGAGGTTGGAGCGCTGTATGTAGGGGAAATGGGAGAAAGTGGTGAGAGTTTTGATCAGTCAAGTACAAATTGGACATATGTATTTGTTCACCAATGGTGTGATGATCAGTCCATTAAATGTGAACCGTTGTTACGATGGAAACCATTCCCGGCTCACTGTACATGTCCTGTAGTTTGGTACTGCACAAGCAATGGGCACGTCAAACTCCCTTGTCGTGACATGACGGGGAGTTGACAAGAGACTGAATCAATGGAAGCGTAAGCCCTGCAACACTACCCCCCCCCCCCCGCCGCCCCTCACACACACACACACACACACTCAGAAGGGTGTGAGGTTATTGCTGTAAGGTAATTGAAAGATAACCGAAGGACCTCACAGGACTCTCTCTGCCAGGTACGCGCACAAGGTCTGGTCCCACCCCCACCCCGCCCCGGACCTGCTTGAAATTCACTTTGAGGATTTGATTTTTTTCAAATGCCTACTGTACGCCTGTCCGAAATGAACTATTTGTCCAGAGCCTGGCGTATGAGGAAGAACCTCCAATGAATCACCTTCACCACCTGGGTGGCCTTCAGCTTGGTAATATCCATATCTCCTCACTTTCCGTCCAATCAATAATGAGATGACGCCCTTGGAAATGCAGGATGGATGGCTCTAATGGCATATTATGTTTGTCAGAGTGCGACAGGAGAGTGGTACAGTTTGGCTAGCACCAGACTAGCGCACCACAGACTCGGATGATCCTAATCAGAATCAGAATCAGAATGGGATTTATTCGCCATGAAAGTTTGCACAGACAAGGAATTTGCTTTGGCAGGAAGGTGCATGCAATAAACATATAGGGACCTCAAATTTAAATATCTGGACTATCTATACTAAGGGTACATAAACTACCAGTACTAAGTGGAATTAAAATTAAATAAAATATACAATAAAACAAAAATAAAAAAAAATACAAATGTACAAGATACAATTTTGTAATGCAGTGCAAAAAGCAGTGTGTTTTAAGCAGGAAGTCATTAGAGTCAGTGTGGTCCCTTGGCCTTTGTTGAGGAGGCCAACAGCGGATGGGAAGAAACTGTTTTTGTGGCGTGAGGTATTGGTCCTGATGGACCGCAGCCTTCTGCCGGAGGGGAGTGATTGAAACAGGGAGTGTAATCTGTGCATTAAACAACACGTCATTAAAAACAAAATCGGCTCCTCCATGGTGACGAACCCATCGTGTTTCAGCTTGAACGGGGACTCTGGAGTCCACTCCTTGTGGGTATTTACATATTTTCCCCCTCACTAGATTACAAACCTGAAACCACTGCTCCGTTCTGTAATCAGTGGCTTCAGCACAGTATCTCTGTCCCACCACTCCACCTGCCCGCCTGGACGTCATCAGTGGCCTCGGCTCCAGCCGCCACATCAACAATAACAAAAATAATGAAGTTTGAAGGAGGTTGTGTGCGGAAGTGGGTCAGCATCCTTCTTTCTAAGCGGGAGCCCAGGGCTTGAGCTAACTTAATGATGTACTGTGTAGCAGGCATCAGGCACTGGGTGAAATAGCTTCCTCCAGGCCCCACTGCTAATAGAGAAGCCCCTCTCTCTCCCTCTGTCTCTCTCTCTCTCTCTCTCTCTCTGTGGCTTTGACTCCCTCCCTCCATATCTTATTCTACTTGTCTGTCTCTCTCCCTCACGCTCCCTCCCTCTGTGTCTTCTTCAACCTCTATCTCTCTCTTTCTCTCCTGGCTTCCTCTCTGTGTCTCACCCACCCCCGGCTGACCTTATCTGTCTATTCTCTCCCCACAATCAATTCATCTTCTTCTGTGCAATCTGTAAGCAGGAGTCTGTTAAATCAACCAATAGGTGTCAAGGATTTTCTTCACTCACTGCAATATCAACCCACCTCCACACACATACTGTAGGGTATGCACACACACACACACACACAAACACACGCGCACAAAAACACACATAACTGGCAAACACACTTCTACATGCATCCATTGTCAGTAAAGTTGCTAGCCATCATACAGAATGTAGCTCCTTTCAGCTAGCACCACAAACTGTAGCCTGCATGTATGGTTGTTCGAGGTAGATTCACTTATATTAAAGCTATACAGAAAGAAAATAACAATTGAAAATGTATGAATGACAACCAATCAGACAGTATTGCTTCATGTAATTGTTGTAATTGTCATGTGGGTGTTTTAGGGCATTTCTGCTTTTATGGGACAGAGACAGCGAATAGCGTAAGAGAGAGAGGGAAAAGCATGCAGGAAATGGCCCGGGCTGAATGAGAACTCAGGCTCTTGTGTTAAGGGCATAGCCTACATGGTATGTACACTTAATCGGGTAACCACTGGAGACATGCTCAGAAAAGAATTGTACATACTTGTAGATCTACTATGATCCTCACACATGCTGTTGTTTGTGACAGTATGTATACATACTGAGAAAACCCTGTCAGTAGTCCTGTTATTTACTCCCTCACTGTCATTCATGTTGTGGTTACATACAGTGCATCCCTGCACAGTCATGACTCGCCCCCCTGAAATCTGTGACAAAAGACGCAACAGAAGTTTGTGCCTGTGCCTCTTGGCTACTGCAAATGATTCACTCCCATCCAGGAGGAAAACAGAGGGTTACTAACTAGGTCCTCCAAGGCAGCAGATGTCAGTGATTCATCTTGATGAAGTTTGGTACTCTACCTTTCTCTGTCTCTCTGTCTCTCTCTCTCTGTCTCTCTGTCTCTCTCTCTCTCTCTCTCTCTCTCTCTCTCTCTCTCTATCTCTATCTCTTTTGCCTTCTGTCTTTCTCTTTCTGTCTGTCTCTGTTTTTCTTTCTGTCTTTTCTTCTTCTCTGTGCTTCTCCTGCTGTCTTTTTTCTTTTTATCTCATTTTCCATCTTCATTTCTCACTCCCGGTCTGCTACTTAATGACCCAGATCCGCTCTTTCATCAGCTCATTTTTTAGCCCTTAGACCAGTTTCAGTGGAACATAGGCATCATGTATGAAAGCCAGGGGAGATGGAGTGCTGGGAAAGGATGGGGGCAGCACCTGGCGCAAACTTTAGGACACACTACAACAATGGATAATGGTGTATTACAAAGTGAGTTGACTAATTTGACATTGGTTTCTCAGTTTGCCTGAGACTCAAAAGTATATGTTTGTAAAATGAGGAAATAAGTAGAAAGAAAATATGTTGGTTCTAGTTTTAAGCTGTTTGTTTGCACATTACAAGTTATTCATTATCAAATGAATTTATCAAATACTTGATGATAACTGTAAGCAAAACTGTCTGAAGACATTTCTAAACAGTTCTATGGGTTGTTCATGCAACACATTTGTATGGTTTTACTAAGGGATACATTCTGGATACTAATTTATAAATTGGCTGGAAATGACGTATTACTTTTGCATTGTGTGAAAATAAAACTAACCAACTAAAAACTAGTTGAAACATGTTTATAAAGTGTGCAGTGTCATCACACCCTCAATATACCACAAAATGTTATACACACAGCTGGATGAGTTTGCCACTCAAATCTGTGAATGATTGCTCTGAGAGAAACCAACATGAAATGCATTTTCTAAAACTCAAACACCTACTTGTGAAAAATATTACACGATTTGAAAGTTAATCAAGCCGAAACATCCACCATTTGTAAGGCCAAGGCCATGGTGTGCCCTGGGCAAAAGTCGACCTGACCTACCAAGTCTGCACAACGAGACCTGCAGGGTATTGCAAGAGGATAGTTTTATGGCTGAGCAGTGTGAACTGGAGGGATAATTGGTCAATTGATCCTGGGATTGACCCTCACAAAGGTCTACCCTCAATGAAGCTCGACAGTATATGTCAGAAGAAACTATGGCTTATCTGCCGGTAGTTTTCCCGCCCACGTTCTCGAGAAATATACTGTTCTCACCAAAGATCTACAATCGACAATATTCTAACGAAGACAGTCATGCCATTTTGAATATATTGTCCAATGTCCAATGTACTGTAGGTTGAACAAACACCTGCAGTATCAAGCTGAGAGTAGACTTTAACAGCAAACAGTAACTGTGGATGAAAGTATCATCATCATTCATAATGCTTGAGCAACAAATCAATTATATTTATATATATACTGTTTATATATTTGTTTTGTTATTGGTGTCAAAAGGTTCCACTCTCATTATAAACTAAATGTAATATCTAAAAGTCTGAATCTTAAGATCCTCCTGAAGTTAGAAAATTCTCTTGTCTATAAATAGACCTTAGGTTTAGAAATAAACCTTAAAACAGTTTGAACAGCTAATCAGGGGTGTCAATCCCCTCCATCAGCTGTATGGTTGGTTTCACTAATGGGATGAGATTGAAAAGAGTGCAATTTTGGCACCTTTGCCCACGAGCGTGATACAAAAGAGTTTGGTCCCATGTCTCATTGGTTCCACAGAGCCAATTCTGTGGTTTTTCATTTGCGCAAGGCCTGCCAAAATTATTATACTAGCCTTTAAAGAGATTCTAGAACACAGCTGCATATACTAACGCAGTGTACATTCAACAAAGGATTTCACAGACAACAGACAGGTCGGTGAAGGGTAATTAGAGAACCAATTAAGACACAGTGTGGATGTGTCTCTCCATGGGACCATGGTGTGCAGGTGATCATAGCTGCAGTACAAGTGACTCAAAGTTGCTGAGATGCAGCTCTTATATGCTACTTGGAGTTTTTCACAAATGAATAAGAATTGCTTAGAGAAGAAATACAGACAAAGGTGGGATGACAAATACTGTGATGTAGACACAAAGTGATATAAGATATCAAATTGTCATGTAATCTCAAGGTTACATAATGTTTCTACGTAACAGGAAAAGCAAGGTTTCTGGCACACATTTTTTTTGTGTTTCTGTTATGTGTTTTTTTGTATGTAAACTCACTTTACATGAGTACACAACATGCAGAGACAAGGCCAAAGTGATTCAGTAAACTTCCTCTGGTTCTATTGATGAATGTTTCACAGAATGATGTCAAATACTGTCTAGACTGTATACATATATAGCAATTGCACTTCTCTCTCTGTTTCCCTCTCTCTTTCTCTGGCTTTATCTTTGTGGCTAAAGCTGTAATTAAATAAATACCCTCTTTCTTGGTAGAGGTGGGTGAGGAGTTGTTGAGTTGAGAGAGGAAATGTGTTCTGTACCGGTGTCCTCTGCATGGTGACAACACTGTCACTGCCCTGCCATCTTCTAGACTAGGCTTCATGGCTGTCTTCTCTCCAGAAATCATTAGAACTCAGCTCCCATCATCTCGAAGGATCACAGCTTCACCAGAATTTTCTGTTTAATCATTGGGGAATTACATTCTTAATCTCTCTGGCTATTTATCAGTCCCATACGCTGTTACGCGTATGGGACTCAGCATCTTGTACTACTTGTACAAAAGAAAATGTTCTAGGAATCTATAATATTAAAAACATGTTATGCTGGTCGAGTTCAACACGGCTAGGATTGGAAGTCAGTGTGGCACAAGAGACAGCTTTTCACTTCTCAAGTTAATAATTGGTAGACCACCGCTGCACCACTTGACAGCTACTGCAGGATGTGTGTCTGACATTTCGTGGAGGTGTCGGCACAGTTTCCCACCAATAAGGCTGCATAGAAAAATATTTTTTCTGCTCTTCTACAAATCTGATGTTATGCACGGTTCCTGTAATACATACCCAAGTAACTCCATGTAGCTCCTTCACACATTTTACATATTAACGTCTACATGTATGACAGAGTCATCGAATTGCATTCATGTCACTCCTCTATCCTGGAGGATGTGTTCTACTGGACAAAACCTCAGGGAATAGTGGCTTGACTTGAAGTATTTCTTATTTTACATTTAGGAGGGCTTTTAGAAATATAAGAAGAGATTGTATTTTTTTAATTATTATTCTTACGTAGCTAAAGTTTAAGGGACCAGAGGGAAATTAATAGTGATTTCTGAATCAGGTTAGTTGCAGCTGGGGTTGGAGGAAAAACCAACAAGTGGTACCACTTCAATAGGTTTATCCTCTTTCAGGTTTATCTAGCTCATCTTTAACAGTATAATTATAAACATAACATTGAATTCCCTGTTCTATTTAAAATACATTGATGTCTTGTCTCAGCTTTGTCAGACAGCACCAAACAAGATAGATACTTGGTCAAACCCCATGGCGAACATAAATAGATTATTATTTTTTTATTTTTCAAGCAACATTACAAAATAACCTGTACACATGCAAAATCTATAATCTCTATGTGGGCACAGATCAATACTGTGGTTCTACAGAATTTCAGTTATCCCTTTCAGAAAAGCCCTAATGTTTTAACGTTAGGATTTTTTTTTTTGAAAGGGGAATATTTTTTTTTTGTAGGCGTGTGGTGTATGAATATTGAAAATTAAATGTACACAATGACAGACACTCCAGGTAGTATGGCTCATTCATCGGCCTCCACGACAAATATACAACCCTATTGTAGTGTTCATGACGAACAGAGTGTTTTTGAACTACATTGGTGATACATATGAACCCAAACTGTCATTTGGTTCTCAATTAGCCGTCTCATTAAGTCCCTTTGTTGTGTCTCGATTTGTTAGCATTGACACAAACTAATTCTAAAGGTACGAACGCTTGCTGTGGAATGACTGATACATAAGCCTTAGTAATGAACCGAAAGAAAAGCAGAGGGACCGACACGTTAGCTAGGGGTAGGGAGGCATGGTCAGACTCCCTTCGTGACCACCAGACAACTAGATTATATCAAATGTAATTAAACTTGGGGCATCGTTTTGAGAACTCTTCTCCTCACCAGCACACCACAAATCCCATGCTGCCTCACCCTCCCCTCTAAGACACCCCATTGTTGTGTGATTAACTTCCAAGGAGCAGCGGGGGAGCCTACATTCCCATTACCCGGGTCTTTGGCTGGGACAAAACACTCTGTAATCACCAATCACAACCAGGCGTAAAGCACTCAAGACTTCACCAGCCTTGGAATGTGGATGGTGTGCTGCCAGCCACTTAGAATGGCTTTGAGCTCTTACTTGCTAAAGCTACTCTCCAAACTCCTTTAGCAGGTGTTGTCCCGGTTGACATGACCATGGTGCTGTGTGTGAAGCTTTGTAAAGCTTTTTACAGTGGGAAAGCAAATTCTTCAGTTACTGTAAGGTTGTTGAGTGCTCAGAATGTTTTTTATTTTTCCCAAAAATATATTTTACACAAAATATGAACTGTTCTGAAAACAAAAATGAATCTCTCATGTTGGAATGGAAATAACTAATTCAAGTCTGACAACCTGGATGCACAACTAAGACATGTTTACTCAATTGTTTTAAACGTACCTTTCTGTGACCAGTCTTTGTTAATCAATCTATGATATTATTTAGCTATTTTAAGATAGTTAATGTTTTTAGTGTAGACGTTGAACCTTAATTTTTACTCATCTTACACACACTCCTCATGGCTTAGGTATTGTATTACAAACATCATCTACAGTAGTGATTGAGGGGGACAGAGGGTTGATTGTTAGTGACAGATCATTTCAGTTAGTTGGAATAACTTACTAAATTAGTTTTTCTTTCCTCCCTGGTATCAAAATAATGCCATACTACAGTGTGTCTAGTTTTACATATTGCAATGTGTGACATGTCCGCTTTTAATAATAAATTCTGACCTCTGTCTACATGTATGCATACCTGTACCTCTTTCCACTGTTATCCCATGTGGCACAAGATGGCCTGTGGCAAGGATTGCTTACTTACATAAAAAGGTGGGACCTCTGGTTGACAGGTTTTCTTGGATTGAGACCCTCTCCTACTACATTGCATGTGGCCCTATAGGTCCTTAGCTATTCTAACATCCTGACCCCTTGCGCTATCTGCTTTTCTGAGGGTCACTTCAAAAAGCAGAGGGAAATGGCTATCAGAGTATAGAGAAATGGGGTCAAAATGGGCCTGATAAGCAAATGGGACTTTTGGAGCATTGTCTGACAAAGGCATGATGAAACTTGATACTTGATAGATGAGACTTTTGATATTGCAGTGCAGATACAGTATTAACAATTATATAAAAATTGTAGAGTAATCTGCTATGGTACATCACATTTCAGTACTGACTACAAGCTTCTCCATAAATAGCATAGATTTAAGGCTTTGGAGAGAAGCACATTTCTAATGAGATTTATTTGAACCTACAAAATATCAACGTTTTGTTTTTATATTTAATTTGATAGGGTTATCACATAAGGACATTAAAAGTCCACAAATTAATGATTAATTTCCCCATGACTTGGTTAATAGGTAATTTATTGTGAGATGAGGGTTTGCCAAGATGTTTCAATATAACAAAATGCATTTGTTAATCCAAATAACTAAGCTAATGAGAGTTTTAAAGTACATCAATTCAGCTTGAGTATACTTAATTACATTATTTAATGAAAACCGTAATTGATGAATTGAGTACTAGCTTGGTAATGAATCACTTTCCATACACATTTTATGTCAATTTCTTTTAAGTTTGAATAAACCCCTAATTATGTACATTAGCGAAAGTAAATGCTTTAATATTTAATGAATCCTGGATAATCCCAGAGCAATCAATTTAGATCAAAATTGCTTTCCTCCAAAGGTAGAGAGAAGGGTACAGCAAACTCATCCACAGTAGATTTTAATGAGACTCGTTACATGTGGGGCTTTGTCGAATTGCAGGATGGGTCATTACTTTATTTACATCTAATCATGCCAATGAAGCATTGTGGAAGGGTTAGATTGGCTGTGGTCGTTACTGTCCCTTTTTTGCATTACACTAGGAAACCTTGGTCATACAAAAGACTCAATTTGAAGTTTCTAACAATTATCACAATGTGGCAGTTTTTAAATCAATGAGTATTCAGAGGATTCAATCACTAAATATATCTCGTAATTGCTTAAATCTGTTTTTATTACAATGCCCAGACAACTGCATATTTTGATTTGATTCTTAAAACCACTTTTAAGAGTGTTGCTGTCTAGTCTATCGTTATGCTCGGATTTGTTATTTATTTAGGATTCCTCATCATTGACAGCATTTGCATTGTCTATTATCTACCTGTTGCTATTGTAATACATCCTTATTTCCTTCATGTAGAGCAAGTCTGTTGTATGACCAACTTCCTATACAGCAATACCTACAGTAATGTTGTATTGACATAATAATTCCTGTGTAGTTACTCTTCATTACAGTTTAACTTTATTAAAGTAAAGTAAAACTTGGTTTTAGGGAGGTGGTGCTTTCCAGGATAGATGCATTTGGTAACACAACATTCAACTGCCCCAACAACATCCATGTGCACCTTCTACCCAGCTCCTACAGTGTCTTCTCACGCTTTTGTAATGCCCGATGACTCCTTTTAGGAAGCAATTCCAACATTAAGGTATTGCCATGTTGTTGCATTGTATGGTATGTTACCTTATCATAAATAGTTGGCACAAATGATGTCAATGTACTTTTTAAGAAAAATATTTTTGCATGTCATAAACTAAATCATTGTTACAGTATAGGATGTTTTTGGCTACATAGGGAGTTTATAAAATATAACGGTGCTGCTAACTTAATGAAAAACGCTAACTTAATCCCTGCCAGCCACATAATCTGCATAATTTGATTAACAACCTATTCTGTTTTGATGATTGTGTGACTCATTTAAACAAACATAATGACTATCAATTTAGTTTGCAATATCTTGCAGGAAATCTTTTCCCGGCCATCAAACATAATTTCCAGAGGGTGGTTTGATTGATTGTTAGTCTGATTTAATAAAAAAACTATTTTTACTTTCAGTAGTTAGTTAGTCATTGTAGTTAATCAATTATTATTTCCCTGTGCATGCATTGACTTGTCCTTATGCATATCATAACTTATGAATACATGCAAACAGACAGACACACAGACATAATTTTCATGTAATTATATGCAAAAAAGAAACAGGCTGGTCTTAGTTACTCAGATGAGTAACACTATCCAGAAGCCATACAGTCTCCCCAGACTAATATGGGTGTCATTGACTACTAGACAGCACGTAGCACCTTCTCAATGGATAACCCTGCCCAGGAATGAGGCTGTAATTGGTGAGGGCACGCTCATATTATCTCAATTTCTTGAGATGATAACACCCATGTCTGTCCACTCTCATTGATTGGTGAGGTTCATACAGCAAATATGAACAAATTAAGCCTGATATTGGTTTATTAGTTCCACAGTTCTCTGGGTGTTGGGCACACAACTGTTTGTTCTGTAAGTACAATTCAATAGATCTTTGGTGAAGTGATCCTTTGATTGCAACCAATGAAGTAGACGTACAGTCAGTGTTCAGGAGAGAACGTGAAACAGAAGGGTTTGAGGAGAAAAGGAGAGGAAGATCAGCTAATGTATGGCTATGCTTACTGCCGAAACCAAAGTCTGGTTTTTGAAAGGAAGGTCCCTGGATCAAAAACATGTACAACTCTGGATCAAAACATGCACCATGGTTACCAAGAGGAACACTTGGTCATCTACAGATTTCACTTTTAGGAACTGTAATGGTCGGCATGGTAGGTGTCTTCACTGATTAGAATAATTCATTATAAAAGTAACCTTGTCATTTTAAATGGATCTACAGTGCATATTCAAGTGAATGGGCCATTCTCAAAAGACGAGAATGCACCTTCCCATTTTAATGCATTACTAAGCAATTTAACATTTTAAAAACTCATACACATGCACAAATTAATACATGCACACATACATTAACATCTCTATGACTTGGATTTCTATAACTCAAATGCTCAGAGGACATCAACTCCCAACATTCCTTGGTTTAAAATAAACCTGGTAAGCCATCGCTTTCCCTAATGGCATATTTGTAATACTGTACTGTTTCCTCTGGGGGATCTGAATGGAAATTATTCCTTTGAAATTAGATTGATAGAAGCCTAGACGAGGCAGCAAGGAATACTATCAGTACCCACTGGTGGGATTATCAGTGGATAGAGTAGATAACCAGTGTCTCAGATTGCCACAGAAACCAGAGGCAACCCTTGCTGTTGGAGATGAGGGAGAAACCGAGAGCGAGAATGGAAAGGAAGGTAAGTGGGGGAAAGAAGTTAATCAGCAATCTCGCGCTACGCGTCATAATCCTACAGATCTCAAATCCAAAGGATAATTTCTCCTCGTAGAATTTCCGCTCAGAAATTACCATTTGCCAATTACCCTGTGTCAGGAGTGATTCATATCTCTATAATGAGAAGTGACAGAAGGGTAAGGAGTGTGGGATCAGGGTTTGATTCCATTCTTAGTGGGATGGGATCCTATGTTGACGGAGTCACCGGGAAGACAGGACTGATTGAAGGAAAATTAGTTTGTGGTAGTGTTTCTTAGATATTCCTTTCCTAGTGAAAGGCCTCACCTATATGATAAACACTGTACGATGTAGACCAACATTTCTGACAGCTAAACCAAACTAGCATAGTGTATTAGGCCCAATCCTATAATTGAAGTACACAACCAATTAGGCAACCAAAGTATCAATTAGTTTCTAAGAAGTAAAATGAGCAGTGTCTCAGTTAAAAAGTACCCAGACTCCCGTATCAAAGGCCAGGTTTAGAGGCAGAGTGTAGTGCTGTGGTACTTGAGGTAAAACATTCATTTTGTTTTCCATAGACGAGTTCCAAGTTAATTAGCAATAGATGGGTAACTTATAACCACTTCTTTTCTTTGTAGTAATTTCTTTATAGATCTGAGGAAAATCTAATATATGGTAATATTAGATATTTTTCACATACAGTACAACAATGCACAGCTTTTGATTGATTTGTTTACCCATTTTGAAGAAATACTGTAAAAACTATTATTGGGTTGCACAAAATGTGCTGAAAAAACTGCAAATGGTCAGTTCAGTAGGAAGCATTTGATTCATCTAGATCACCTGTAATATGTTGGTGAATGCTTTAGCAATGGCAAGGTGACTTGCATTCACTTTCAAACACAAGATAATGTTCCTAGGCACATAATAGACATGCTAATAATAATTTGTGCTATATTACTGAGGATTAAGATGTGGGCCAATGTGTTGTGGGAGTTCTAAGGATTTATTCAGCTGCTTGAGCAGTGTAGAAACCCTCCAGGGTAATACTCTTTGTCAGCTCAACATGGTGTACTGTACAGGGTGCACAATCCTAATCTGCTGCTAGGCTCTTAGGTGGCAACCAACTAAGGAGAGAAGGCAAGATACAGTTTTTACACATATGCATCCTTGGGTAAACCTCATTGGTTAAAACTACGAACTAAGTTGACTTCAAGTAGACTGCTACTGGTACCAAAAGATAGTAGTTGCTTGAATGTATGGGCTTTATGTAGTGTACATAGAATACAACAAATTATGTTATTATGGATATAACTGTCAAAAAACGGTAGTGTATTAATCTTTGAGCTGTCATTCACCAAAATGGTTGGTTGGTATACAGTATATTTACATTTGAACATTAAACAACGATATTGGAAGTGCACAAAACTAACATCTATGTGTACCTAATGTAACGGTATGAAAACCTTGAAACTCACTCCTCAGGTATGTAGCAGGCCACCCGCATCAACGAAGATCTAGCTTTTCTTTGGCATAGTTGGTAGAGGTTGCACTTGGCAAGTCAGAGGTCGAGTGTTAGAACCCTGCGAGTGGAGAACGATACCTTGTTATGATGGAGCGTGGCTACGTCTGTTACATACCCGTCACACTAGCAACTCCAATAACTTCGGAGAAATAATAAGATTGTGGCAGTTCTAATCTGGACCTTGTTATGCGAGGATCAACGTTTATTCAGACACATGTAGTAGTGTTTGTTTGTCACAATCATTTTCTGGACATCTGTTATTTTGACCATCAGCCATAATGAATTGGCATGATGGATTTTATTCCCTAATAAACCTATCAGCATGTCCAGTAGGGTTTTATATAAAGGAGAGTCCAATTGTTTACCACATTTATTATTTATGTATTATATCTTTGGTTTTGGTGGCCCCAGAGGTTTCTTCAATAAATACAAAGTTTATACGTGATATATGGATACTGTACATATATAGTAAAATACATACTTTCTGCGAGGTTTTTTTTAAATACATGTGTGATTGTGATAGATTTGTAAATATTATTAATAGTATTTAAATTAGGCTTACATAAGTCTCCTGTGCAATGTCATGTTTATTTTGTGAAGTTATGCCAGTTGTAAGAAGTCAGTTGGTCTACCTGTCTTAGATTTCGGATACATGCAAAACATGAGCATACATACCATTTCTTGGATTCTTGCATTTTTTTCCAACAGCCTTTGATTGGTTTCTTATCAAGATGCAATAACCAGGGTACCTCAATTAGGCAATGTCAGGTCCAAACCTTTAAATTATTTTGACAGAAGACATTAACTTGATTTACAATGACTATAAGTTGACTTGCTGTGTTTAAAGTGCAAAGGTGATTTCCAGGCCTCTCCTATGATAGTTAATTCACAGGTCTCTCAATTGACAATATTTAAGTTTTCAAAAATATATATTTTGTTAGTTTTTTGTTGCTTTAGAAAAAGGGACTGCTAAATATAACATGCATGGCCCTCTGAGTGCATAATTACAGTGCAAGGTCCGGTGCCCTGCTCCATAAGGTTATTAATTTTAGAATGCAAAGATCATCCCTACAACCCCCATCTACATCACATTGTTTGGTAGCTGAGCAAGCTATATTTTGAGTTCTGAATGTTAACTTGTGTACAGCACAGATGCGGGGTGTGTCAGCAATTTATATTTGATGCAAATGCAAACAAAGACTGTCAAATTACAGTAGATAATAGTTTACAGTTAATACTACACACTGTTATTTGCTGATTTGGAGATTTGTTACAGATTTAGGATCTTTTTCCAGGCTGTTGTATTAGTGTAAACATGGAAATGTGAAATGCCATTGCTCATTATGTGTTAATAATGCATTAAAAACAGCGTTCTGAATATTTGTATTACCAGTATTAGTCTCTGTTCCAAGGTGATGTGGTATAATTATGAACACTAACTGGAAAATAAACTGACTTTCCTGTATATCCCTATCGTAGACCTGCAGCATCTACAGAGCAGTCCGCACAGTGAAATGCTATCTGCTCCAGTATGCTGTAGTCAGTTAAGCTTGTATTTGCATGGCAGGGCAAGTGTGGCAGTCTGATTAGCTGAGGGTGTAACATGCTGTCGAAAGCAACATGGAGAATCTGTGGAAAAAGGAAAAAGAAAAGACCTGGCAATTTCAGTAAACACGAATTGCATGTCTCCTTCTCCCCTTAGATTAGACACATTTATTCTTCAGGTGAAGCCAAATCCAAGCATTGCCAGCAGTATTCTCTAAAAGCATTGTTCTGCTTTTCATAGGGCCAGCAGAAATCCGTGTCAATACATTTGCATGGTGCTGCTTGCCCATCTCCACCACCCCCGCTTTTTGGGAGAAAGACAAAACAACAGTCCTTTGGTGCTCTCTACTCTCAAAGGGTTTGTTTCTTCTGGTGAAAACTTGATCTCTTTTGCTGTGTTTTTTGTCGCACTTCCAGATTCTTCCAACTGTTTCTGGAATGCATGTGTGCAGACTCTTCCAAAACAAATGAATGCCGAGGAAAAATATCCCAACATTTATCATTTCATTATTAATGTCCCAACAGTTTTTGCTGGATTCAAGCAGAGACAGCAATAAGAAGGACTGTGCTATTCCTATGTCAGTATGGGTCCTGCAGTGTTCCAATTGGGTCAAAGGTCTTGGGAGTCCTCAAGTTGGATGGTGAGTGGGGTGATGAGTAACGCTGACAACATTGGTCATACCAATTTCTTTCTCTCATCGGTCTTTTAAATCTTATGAGTTACTTGATTGTTTATTGGTGTTCAGTATCCTAACCCAAGCTTGTTCCATAGTTGTGTCCTTCATGAAGCTGGGCTGATAGGGAATAATATTCCTCCCACTGCTAAAAATGCCTAAAATGGGCCATAAGATATGTACCATATATGACCCATGAATTGGGAGATCACGTTGCCTGCTCCTGGTGTCCATAGCTGTCTTAAAATAAATACAAAATGTATGCAGGAGCGAATGGGATATACTACATATATATATATATATATATATATATATAAATGTTTTTTTGTTTTGTCATTCTAAACCTCAGTAATATAATAGTTGGAGCAATATATATTAGAGTCGACAGGTCGTCTGGCAGATATTTTCAAATTTGTTTTTGTGACAGGCATCTATTTCAAATGCATCATGTTGCCTGTCTGAAAATATTAATCTCAGTGACAGCAGGTATTGATACAAACAAGGTGCTCTGGCTGTGGACATAAATCACAGTTTGGGTAATGAGGAACAGTTGGCACTTTTGGTAAGACGAAAGGACCCATAAAGTACATGTTGGGCTGAAATTGGACAGACCTTGTTACAAGCACACAATCTCATGATATTATATATATATATATATAAGGTATTAAGGAAATCTGTTTTGAATGGAATCTTACCTGGACAAACTGTACCACATGAAAGCTTTTAATAAAGAATAGTACACCTCCACTGTTTTAATAGATACTGTCTTTGTTATGAAAGCAAACATGTATTACATTAACTGAGCAGAATGATGACAAGTACAGGTAGATAAGATCAATGTAAAAACATCTATTTTCTTATCTTTTATTTTTTCTTTCTTCTTTATATTTGTATTTCATTAGCAAGTCATTAGCATTGATCTGAAACAAACAGTCATTCCATGGTGTACTGACAAAAAGCCTTATTAGGACAATCTTTTTCAAAATATGTTCCTGTATTACTAATGTGTGTAAACTGATTCATGGATCTACAATTAGGAATAGGAAACATTTAAGAGTGATTGATGTTCAAGTCCCAATTTAAGAACGTGAATAATTGGATCTCCACTAAAATGCAAGATGCAGCAAACACAATTCCCTACACACAGATTATCAGGGACATTATGAGCACAACAAATTGATACCAATGCTTCTACCTGGCAACCTATTGCTACACCTGTACCAGGGTGGCCCTTATGACACTAATAAGAGTCTGAGGGGGAAGGTGAGAGGGGAATCCAGCTGAACAGCAGCCAGGACCAGACAGCTGAGGCCTGTTTGGCGCTGAGCTAAGCCTCAGTGAGAAGTTCACAGATGGCGCTCTCAGAGCATCCTGAGGGTGCAGAGTAAACAATGGTCTGCTGCTGGTTGACCCCCAGTGTTCTCCGTACTTCTCTGACAGGGAACCCAGTGCCACAAACACACTCCAGATCTCATATGGAAATGCTATTTTTGATGTATGGCCAAGGCAAAGGATGCCAAAGATGAGAAATGTTTTGCTGTTTAGACAAAAGCAATAGTGCAGTATTTCAAATACTGTCATATATTTTCTTAACCTGAAACATTATTTATTTATAAGATTCATACCCTATTCTATGGATCTCTTTTGAATTATCCTGGTGTTCTACACTAAATATCCTTGGTTTGACAGACTGATTCTCAGTATCATGCAAAATTGTGACGGTTGTAGTCGCTACTGCCAACAGGCCCAAAGTACGGGATCAAATTTCCATATTGAACTGCTTTCATGCAACGTTTGAATGCAAGCTGCATTTGTTACCCAAATTTCACTTTCAATTCAATTATTAACATTTTCTTCATTATAATAAAAATGAATCAACACATCTCTGTCAGGTATTCCATCAGTCATATTATTTTTCAGAATATAGTGCCTTTAGTATCAGTTTTGTCCCTGTTCTTGATTTTTTCTTGCATTGTAAATGCCTGTGCAGTGTGGTAAAGCATTGCAGAGATTAGTTGAGATGTATGAGATACAGCCCAAGGAAGTTGGTTGGGGTGTCGGGTAAAATAGTGTGCTTAAAATGTATGGGGCTTAGGTAGAAACCCAGTAACCCTTTTTTGTCATTCTACTGCTTTAGTTGAAGTATTGTAATCTTAGCTGACTTTCATGCTCCAAATTATCTCTTGTAAGTGACTCATGAAATTGTGTATACAGTAGGATAGGGCAGTGTGATCTTGGCCTGATTCGTATTTGATGTGTCAAGGGAAGTCCCACAAATACAAGGGTTTGGGCTGAATTGCATATGTACCTACTCCTGAACACAACCAACAGTGTGCCATGAAAAGCCCATTCAAACCCAGATGTAAACAAATAACACATTTTGATAAATAAACTGCCATTCACTTCAACCTGCTCAATTTGATTGAACTCCACTCCTCCAGTATGTGTCTTGGGAGGAAACAGTGAGTGTGAAGGAGAAGGATAAGCTAGAAGGCAAAAGGATAAGCTTAGCACTCATTTTCAAGGATCACAGTCAATGTTGCCTCAGCAAGATTTCAGAATAAAATATAAAATATTATATTTTACCTTTTATGCAACCCACTTCATGATTAATTAATTGATTGAATTGAAAGGGCTTTTGGTGAAAAGTGCAAGTCATGCAAAACTGTGTTGTTAGGACCTAAAAACTCATTTTATCTTAATTGGCACATATTAAATGGGAAGACAAGATCTGGCCAGAATACAGAATCTAGGACTGTGAGGTTGTTCTATGTTCTAACGTTTGACTAATGGTAAATGGTCCTGTCTACTGTACTTGAGGAAAACCAGGACTACAATTACAACTTCACACACATATTAGTGTAAGTCAGTGGTACAATGCATAAAAGGAGAAATATGTCATACTGCCTGCGAGAACAGAAACCTGCTAGTATACTGTGTGTTTTTCTTGTACGTCTCTGAATTACGCTCTAATCAGCTCAACCTGGCATGGCTAATTTTCCAATTTCCAGCTAACATTATCATATTATGATTGAAAGGAAGGAGGTTTTAAACAAAGATAGACCTATTGAAGGGAGAAAGATAATAGCACATTGTGGGAGAAATCACATCAATACTAGTTAAGCATTTGATAGGGCTGTGCCTTGTGCCAATAACTTTACACTCGCTCTACAATATAGGTGAGAGTAAACCTTCACATAGGCGTTAGGCATAGGCATGATAAATAAAGTACTGTGACTGAGTTAAATTGGTTGAACTCACTCCTCTGTATAAATACCGCCTACTCAAAAGAGCTAACTTTTCGGTGGCGTAGCTGGTAAACACAGGGTGTTTAAAGAGGTGATTGTCACGTTCGTACTCAGAGGGCTCAAGTTCGAACCCCATTGAGGGAAAGATTGGGAGGAAACAGTACTGACAGGAGGACCTGGTGCTGGAGTGCTGGAACATCTGCACTGCTCTTGAAACTGGACAGAAATAGCCAGCTTTGCACATGTGAAACAACTGAAACTGATTGCAGGAATATAAAGTGCTTTGAACCCGATAGGCAAACTGCGTCAATCTGATGTCATATTCCATCCGCTTATATTCTGGTCATACTGCATGACCACAAAACAATGACAGAATGGAGTTCAGAAAACACAATTATTAAGACATCTATACAAATGAACAATGCCCACTTTCAGGATAAATAGAGTACAGCATGTCCAGAATGCAAATGCCAATACCCAATGATCAATGATTTCAAATATGTTTTCAACCTGAATGGCTATTACCGTATCAAGTCTTCTGTCTTTGTTTTCAAAGCTACGATACGTGCACTTTCAACACACATGGATTTGAGTCCAAATAATTAGTGCAGTGGAACTGCAATTCAGCTGTAGTTTTCTCACCACAAATGTTTGTCTGAAGTTGTGTGTCCAACATATTCTGAAAGCCATTACAGCCTTAATGAAATGTTCAGTGATGGGTGATTGAACGTGCACAGTAAAGAATTGAGCGATTATTATTTAGTTTGCCCAGCCAAATTTGCACAATACCCTTCATAAGCACCTGATGTGGCACTGTTAATTATTTATTTGTTTAAATTAGACATCTCCCAAAAGAAATTAAATGAGAATAGAAGCAGCCTACTCATTTCCATAATCTAATGCTATGTTTATGAGCTACTGTGCTGCAATTTGAATAAGAATGCCTCTTGATAGAGATTCAGGAACTGACAGCATAGAAGAGTGCCTCCCAAAGGTTCCTCAGAGCCTACACAGGCACACTGTTGTTCTGTGCTCAGTCCAAGTGCTGTGTGCTTTAGACACACGATGCATTAATAATGAAATAATCATTTCTCAATTAATTTGGATATGCGTCTTAAATACAATATGCTTCATGAGGAAAGGGAGCGGGAGGGAGAGGGAGCGGGAGAGAGAGAGAGGAGGCGAGATGAGCCTCCCAGCTTTTTACAGCAATGTGATCCTCAGTGGAATCGTTGCCCCATGCCAAGCCATGTACATACAATGAAATATTCATCACTTCTGTTGTAAACCCATTACTCTATTGTCTATGGGCTCCCCTTCATTTGGACCCTCCTGAGAGGATCTGTGTCCCACTTAGTTTGGAGACCGAGGCGGTCTCAGGGGCCACACTGAGAGGGGAGCCAGGGGGCCCACGGAGACAGAGGGAACACGCAGAACATGAGAGATAACGCTGAGGCACAATGAGAACTAAACTCCGAGAAAAACCCTCCACGACAGGCCTTCCTCCCACAGAACAGCACGAGCCGACACACAACAGCACATCAGGGAAAGATCTTGTTCGTCCATCCCAGGGCTATTCTCATAATACACTGCACCCATGAGATTGTAGGAATAAATAATTCCAGGCGGTAACAGTATGTTCATTATCACAATTTCAATCAATTTTTCCATGGCACACATTGATGTTATAGCACCACATATATTTCCTTAATTCCTCCCTGGTGACACCAGTTTATAATGCACACAACATTGTGTGTACAGGTGCAGCACATCCACATATGTTCAGACCCATGGGAGGAATGCCTTGGATGGTCTGTAGCAGTAAATGCCATTGTAAAATAAATGTGTTTCCTGATTGTCCAATGTCAGGCAACAAGGATGTTCATAATCAAAAAAACAAGACTGGACTGGTTCCGGCCCCACCTCGAAGTTAAAATACAATCAATTTGGCCTGTCAAATAGTTAGCTTTTTTGTAGCATGTCTGTTAGTTAAAAGATCAATTACAAAATATGTTTGAGACAAACAAGACAGGAAACAAAAGTGATTAGGGACACACACACCTGCATTTCCAAATGCTTAAGATCCTCTACAGAAGCAAAAAAGTTAAAAATAAAATAATACAATTCTCCCCATGCTCCATATTGTGATATGCAGAGGCGGTAGAGAAGCTTTGAGTAAAAGCAATTGCAGTCAAAACATTCAGAAACCATTGTATGACAGTTAACTCCATGGCAGACAATGATTTAAGCAGACCCCTCTCCTCATTCACCTTGCTTAGACCAGATCCAGCCTGCTGATTATGTTCTGAGAAGTCATTACAGTAGGCAAGGATTCCTGGGGGCCAAGGTCATGTCATGGCTTTTTGTCATAGCCATTAGACAAAAGGCCCCAATTTTACTGCTCAAAGTCACACTTGATTTTGATTATTTATTTTCTGTCTTCTCATCACTCACATCATATCCTGTGTAATTGAAAGGAGTGACATTGCAGAATTTGAGGGTCAAAGTATGAGGCCTCTCTGCTTACAAGCTGGATCATGTTCTGGATTAACAATAGAGCAATGTAGAGCAACACATTACAGACTGTTGGTGTAGGAAAGTAAGAATTTATCAGAACATTAGTAAGAAAGGAGAAACGTTCTATTCACAGATCACCTCCTTGATGTTTTCCAAGTTTTTTTATATTAGAAAAAACAGGAGTAAAGAGTCTGCTGCGTCTGATGTCCAACTACACCACATGTCTTAACGTCCCAGAGCACCATCACAAGAATAATTTAGCGCCTCAACAACGTTTTAGTGCCTCTATACAACACATAGACTGTTGCAGGGCAAGGAATTGTTGATGTTTCTGTTCAGCTTGCCATGGTGGCAAGTTGATTTCCTCTACATAAGTAAATCGATGCACTATCTAGACTAGATCCCCTTTCTCATCTTAAATACATTTCAGTCAGGATAGTTGTACTTCTTTCAATGCACTGTGGGAGGAAACATGGGTTACTCTTTCCAGATACCCTAAATGAATAATTTTATTTAGATGAGACAATATTCAAACATTATGATTTTGAAAAGGAGTTGCTGCTTTCATAAACAAATGAGGATATCTGTTCCCACAAAGTAATATAATTTGGATTACTATTTAGAAGCTAGCGAGCCTGTCAAATGACAACCAAACTAAAATCCTAGTCCATGAGAATTGCTACCATAATGATAAAATATGGCCCAAACTAATACCAAACCGTGCCAAAACATTTAGTTTCCGAGGGAGGGAAACAATATAGGTATTGAATCCTGAAAAAAAACAAAAAAAAACAATGACCGCTCTCAAATGGATGGCGGTTAGAGGTCAAGTGAGAAATTATGAGCGTTCCGCGTTGCAGGTGTTGCAGGCAGACAGCAGCAGGTGGTCTCATCAGGTTGTTGTGCTCTACTGTTGCTTGTAGGAAGTCATGTGGAAAAGTGGAGAGGAGCACTTAGGGTTGTCTGTGCTTGATTAATAAGGACACAGAGAGGCAAATATGTGCACACAGTCACTGGGTAATGAGCCGCAAATGTGATTAGGTCTTTACGCTGCACCTGCCTCCAATTGAGCAGCACAGCTTAGACTCTCCATGCAAATCCCTTACATACACACCACCGTGGTGCTGAAAAAGCATTGATGGGGAGTTGGTGGGAGGTGGTTATAGATGGCAATTTACATTATGTTAGTACTGTATATAGATAATGATAGGTATCTATCAGGTATATCATTCATTTCACTGCAATACTGTATAGCCATGGGAAATTTTCACATCCACCGTTTGTTCGTCATAGCAAAAATGTAAGAATGACTGAACCTTTGCATTGCATTCAACTGAACCTCTGTATTGCACTGACATGACCAGGAAATACTTAACATGGTGTTACTTTGGAACCACTCCGATTTATTGGATTGATAATGCGAATTAATTTCCCTTTCTGACCACAAAGCGTTTATTTTCTGATTCTTGCACTGAAACTCATACCACAGTCCACAATTGCAGTCGTCACATTTCCAAATCTTTCCATATTTATGTCTTATCGAGGGAGTGAGTGTCGAAGTTAAGCTGAAGAGAGAGCAACAGAGTGTCTTTGAGATTGTCACCATGGGTCTGTTGTAAGAGTGGTTCTGACACACAGATGCTGTTCACACCTGCTAAGGCATTCTTGGCAGGTAACCTGAGTGGTATTGCATATGATGAGATTATCAGTGCCGTGCTGTAGGCATCTACCCAAACAATGTTCTCCACATGCCTCTCGTTCCACATGTGGGACTTGATAATTCAACCTGGCACCTACAAAGTCAGTGTACATCTTGAGTTCTTGAACGTTGTTTTGGAGGATGCAACAATACATTTCCCTGTAAGCCAGCTATGTGAGGATGTAGAAAATAGGAAATATGAATGCGAGGGATCGGGAAGGAATGAAAAAGGGAAAAAATTGCTAATACTATAGAAATGGTCTCTGAATTCAGCTCTGAATTTAGCAGGGCAGTACACAGTACTTGTGAGGGAAGTTACATGTTCTATGGAAACTATAAAGCATTAGAACATCCTGGGAAGTCAGGCTGTAAGAGGTTGGGTTCTCATGGGTTCGCTGTCTATTGCAGGGGTGTGTGTGTGCTGCTTTAGTTCATATATCAAGATTAGTTCTGTTTAGGGATATTGCTTTATTGAATGAAATGTACTAATTCAGTAGTGTGGTACCTCACCATACTGTAGCATTGTACAAATTGATTTTAGTGATGTTGTTTTATTAGCAATACACACCTCTGAATTCTACAGTCTTGTTAACCATGATACAATAATGTCACATGTCAGAGTTGAACACAGCAGTTTACAAAACCTGATTCTCTAAGTATAGATTTATGGACATGTCACTGTTAAAGGATTCATTCAAACAATGCTATTTTCCCATAAATTGCCATAATGCATTTCAAATCCAAGAGTAAGTGACTCCCACATCTGCCCTTGGCTGTATTCGGGAACACAGGTCCCGTGGACTGTAAGGCAGCCTGCTGCATTGATGGAGATACTTTCTTAGACTTCTTATAGGAGGAGCTTTAGGAATACAGATTTTTCACTTGGCTTACAATACCCTGGTTGTCCGTATTATAGTGAAGAAAGGATGCATGTCTTTCAATGAATTTGTCAGCCTCTGAGTGGCTTTCCATCAGCTAGACCAGGGCCCATCTCCCTCTTGAAACCCAATAAAGCTGTCTTGATCGAGTTATGACGGTGCTGAACACCAAGCAGGATGGGCCTGGCCTGGGCCGACCCAGCAGATGTCACCTTCTGACCTCAGTCTACTCATCCAGAAATATATTAAACAGGTAAATTAGATTTTCAGCCACCTATTGATTGGCTTGAAGTGTCCACTGTGGACAACGCTGTAGGAAGACAGGAAATCACTTTAGGTGACCGAACGGCCAATCAACATGACACACAAAATACACGCCTAACAAGACTGTCTGTTTTATGAATGTTATGGATGGTTTTTCTTCGATCAGGCTGTCACCTTTTAACAGTTCTTTGGGCCTCTTTAAGATGTGTTTCTAAATGAAATATGCTTGAGCCAAGTTAGCTGAATTCAACAAATTCAAAGAAAAATTATGACCTCATGTTATCATGTTAGCATACTTGCATCCACATACAGCTTTCAAATTTTTTTAAACTGTCAAAAATAAAACTCATATTACAGCTGTCAAAATATTGGTGCAACAAATTTGAGTTAGATTGGAGCAATATTTTGCTTCCACAGACACATTTACTGTTTTTATATCAGTTTTTCACAAATAACACAACAGCTCAAAACTCCAATGACATTGCTCCATATTACCATCATCCATGACATTTCTGGAATGGGACTTCATCATTGTACTACAAAATGTATGCAGTATGTGTTACAGATAACGAGGGAGTGTTTGAGAAGAGTTATATGTATTACTGTGAAAGATAACAATGCAAATATACATTTCATTTCATTCTAAAATGTGATGGCAAAATTCCTCCAACACATCTCCAATAACAACTGCAAGCTGCATCCCTGCAAGCCTTCTGAAGAGCAACCTTTTTAAGAGGAGTAAGCTGTTTGCATACAGCTGTCACTTTGTCCAATTCTGATATTCGGCACACCTTTCACATTGGCAGTTAGCTGAGACAACTTGCTAATAAAGACCATCATCCTGGAAGTATTAATCTATTTGATGTGGTGAGATTTGCCTCTGTTTACAGTTTAAACTAAAGCAATCGCTTAATAAATGGAGGCGTGGGTTTTAAGAGTCTTTTCTCTGTCACACGTCAGCAATCAACACAGGTAATTTTCCACAGTGTGAGGTTGTGGTATGATAAGAAAATGACTAAATAACACATACAATGCTGGCCTAATGTGCGCTATTTTTCCAGGAAGGACTGTAGGTCTACATTTGGTTCAGACACACTGTTTTTGGTATAGTGAATAAAACATGAATGATAAAAAAAAAAAAATGCAGCATGGTGCCCTCTAGATTTTGATAAACTCGGCTGTCTGTTTTCTCCCACTTTTCTGTCTCTCCTGCTCTGCGGCAGTTCATTTAAGACCTTCCATGTTTTTCGAATAAATCGGGAAGTGTCACCATACAATATTTTGGCATCCCAGGCTTTGACAGCCGTGTCAGGCTGTGATTTGGGGATTTATGGGTTGAGTGGCTATCCACAGTCTGATGATGTTGGTCAAGTACAGCAGACACAGAACCTTTTTGATGCACTGTATAATATACCCCTGAAGATGAAATAGACATAGTTTGACCTCCACTGGAGAAGTCTGCCACCCTGAATCATCAACTTGTGTTTAAATAACCAGCATTATCCAGAAATTTACAGATCAGCCTGTTTAGTTATGAGGTGCATTTTACCTATGATATAACACTGACACATACTTCAAATGTACATTCATTCTATTTCCCGCCATTCCATGAATACTATATTTTACCTATTGAGTATACTGATGGTCATATAGCTCACAAGGGTGTCTACAGTGTGCACACAATCCATCACAAAACATACATCATTCATGGTAGCATGAACTGGTAATTGGCCACTTGTCACTCACCACGCATGGCATGAAAATGTTATGACCTAGAGCGTAAATGAGAAGATTCACTGATTTGGATTGAATGCTCTTAAAATTATCATGTTGGAGACCATTTCCATTAGGGCCATCTTGTTACGCGAAAGTACAGAAGAGTCAGCTACGCTTGGTATTCAGCTCAGAGCCTCTCATCCTGTCAATGTATATGTGCCTCAGTGGAAGAGACACTAATATTCCGAACATGATGAGTGCCAATCTTACAAGCACATAAAAAATCACAAACCTGGATTGCGAATGTAAATCAAAGTGATTAGCATTCATTGTCAGATGTACATTAGTGAGAGAAAATGGTTGGATCAGTAATTTTTCTAGCTTAATGATCTGCCCTTGTACTGCTGGGAACGTGTGTTTAAATACTACATGCATGGTGGAGAGTGAATGAGATTGAAGATTTGTGTTTGATATGAGTTCAAATTTAAATGCATTGAGACATGAAAGTGGAACTGTTCATTCCATAAGTAAAAAAGACTATGTTCAAAGAGTCCTTGAGTTTAAAGAAAAACGGATTATCGCGATGAAGATGTAGCAGATGTGGTTGGGTGACTTATTGCAGCAGACCTGAGGTGGCTTTAGCTTCTCAAGCTGACTCTGGAATGGCATAACAAGCTTGTAAATCAATTCAATGCCAAAGAAAAGGGCTTGAATCCCAACTCGGATGGTGCCCTTCTTACAAAGGTCAAAGGGGTGTGAATGAACAGTGGTGGTTCATGACCCTCCCTGATGGTGAGATAAACCTGCCTCATTGTTGTATTAACTCAAGTGTTCTTTTCATACCTCAAGAATATTTAAATTGGGAATACAATCACAAACTGGAACAGATAGCAACAAACCATAAGGACTGAGGCCTTCTTTCTTAACATCTTGCCCTTCCCAAATATCCCACAGAGATCCCCACGGGGGGGAATGTATCTCAGGGGCAGAAGATGAGCTCTCAGTACAGAGATATCAAGGATTTTGATCACAGCTAAAAGCAAGAATTGATTCATTATCATGGGGCATCAGTTCCCTCAGGTTGAGATGGATACTCTTCAGGGTGGGTGGTAACTGGTAGTTATTCAAGGTCACAACTACTGAAGATGAATAGGAGAAAGAAGACATCATAAGACAATGTTGATGATTCAATCAGAGTCATGATGATTAAAACAATTGTTTAGACGGAACACAAATAGTTAAAAATGAATCTTCTTTAATCAACTGCCAGAGGTTTTTTGAGTTGACCTCTACTTTAGTTTTCTATTTTGAATTAAAGGTCTTCATCTTCATGAGTTGGTTTTGTAACTAGACTCATAGGCAGTGCTGATGCCAGCCTTTAATAACTTGTTGATACAAATGCTGGGTACAAGTTATAACTCATGTTAACTTCTCTTTGATTCGTTTTAGATCTAACCAGGCTTCCAAGCTTCCAATCATGATAAAAAAAACTGTTCAGTTAATGATTACCACAGCTTTTCTTCAACTACAATGTTTTTGAATAAAAATTGTACATGGTTTGGGGATCAAACATCAGTGTACCATCATCTTTTATGTTTTAATAAGGATTTCATTCAAAAGATACCTTTCCTGGATATCATTTCACTAACTCAACAGACTTGAAAAGATCAATTTTCTAGTTCAAAGGGATTTTAAAAGGGGGTGGGGGAGGCTTATCTGATCAGAAGTGAGGCCTTTGAACAAAAATGCTGACATGATCATTAAATTGTTGCGCATAGAAACTGTAATACAGGACTGTAGTGATACTTTTGTTCACCTATCGGTAGCATAATAGATTATAGAAGCCTTTGATTCAACATGCTCTTCTTGCAGTTTTCCTATGATTTAAAAGCTTGTGATCACCATGTTCTGCCAATGGTTTTGATTGAATATTCATGCGAACTGAATATCCATTGCGGATGTAAGAGGGTTCTTAACCCGTCCCTACCCCCACCACTCCTTTGGCTAGTCTAAGGGGTTAGTGTCAGCTTGTCTTTCCTGGCATACTCAAAAAGATTGAACTGAATATAGAAATAAGATGGAATAGCATATTTTTGGGAAGGCATTTTTAAATGTTACATGTACATTATAATACAGTATGTACACATACATGCAGATACATGTATACTTTGGACACGCTTGTACCTAATACTTCTGCACAGTTCTATGCATGTACTGTATGTTCTAATGTATTTTAGAGGCCTTATATTTAAAGAAGTGAAACTATAAACTGACACCCTCCCTCCTTTATGTGAAGTAGTTCGTTTTAAATGAAAGGGATTGATTCATTAGCCAATCAAATATTGTCTTGAGGGCAAGTTCCTGAAGTGCCTGTGATGACTGCTGCAGGTGTCATGTCCCTCCCTTGTGTTTCAGTGCTTTGTCAAATTCAATTAAAATGAGCCATGGTGGGTATCGGCAATGTGGGTATCGGCAATGTTTGTTTCTTATTAAACCTATGAGAAAGAAAAAAAACTCTGTAGTGTGTTGTGTGGTATGTTTCGGTTCATCTTTGTATATATCTTCTTTGTTAAAATAATGAATAGTTACAGACTACAGAACATTCAATGCGATAGAAATTTCTCCAGGGTCCCATTCCAGAGAGCCAACCAAAAACACAATGTAGGGACTGATTGAGTCTTACTGTCAATACATCGCCACACAAAATGACCTCTTCTCTGCTTGCCCTACTTTAATCTCTTACTCCCTATTGATGGAGTGAATAGTCTCTCCACTGTCCCATTGACGACTTAAAATAGGTTTGCCAACTTGATTGACAACTTTGTCCACCTGACAAAATGTAATGCAGTAGAGGACAAAAAACTGATCAGGAATTCTTTGGACCCTAATCTGGTACTGCCGATTACATTTTCAGTGCACTCTCATTCTTTTTTATTGTATCAGGTGAGTCTTTTGAGGCATTGAGGTATTGTGTGTGTCTGCGTGTATGTGTGGGTGACATAGACTGACTAAGAGTGAGGTACCTAGAGAGAGGGAGAGAGTGAAAGAGGGAGCCTGTTTGGTTTTCCTTGAAAATATTACTGCAAGGCAATTTTCTATTTAGTGGATAACATCCTGCAAGTTCTTAAGGACAGATCGAAGGCCATTTAATTATGAGACAAAGTCCATTATGGGACAAGGAAGACTTCTAGACCCTTGGGATACTACTGACGTATTGTATTTGTCAGAAACGAAAAAGTGACAAGTGACAAGGTCACCATAATGTTCTGTGGAAAATGTGCGTTTTTGATAGAATTTTGGCAACATAGGTTTGACTTTTACATGCCACTTTTACTTCAACTTTCACATGAACTGATACAGTAAGTGCCACAAGTCTGTAGTCTTCAAAAGAACATTGTGGGATAGCACATTAGAAACACAAATCAATTCATCAAAAGCCTTGATATTGCGGTAACCCCTTGGTGCTCAAATTATTTTTATAATTCTATTCATTTCAGCTGAACTGTAATCGTCAACTGCTTCATCTCTTTGTAACAATGATGACCTTTCCTTTTGTTGTCAATGTAATTACTGCTTCTGACAATAGACTACAATAAGGTATCCTTCAAAAGCTTCCAATTATACAATAATTGAAGTTCTGAAAGTGCCATGCAAATGTGTTTAAGTGTCAACATAATTGAATTAGGAGGTGATAATGATGCTTGGCTGTGGACAGTGCCAATAATTAAAGGAATTTCAGATGTGCACCCATGTATTGCTGATGCTCCACATTGCTTGCAATTGACCTTTCAAGAAACAGTTTACATGTATAAATGTAACTGTCTCTATTATTATAATACAGTTTTCTATACTTGTTTGGTTGTGGTTCATTGTCATAATGCAGCCCGTCAGATCATGACCAAAACGTATTTTAGTCTACAAATACATGTCCCCTTGTTAGCATGCTAAGCATTGTTCTTTTGTTTTTAATTAGTGTTGACAGGAGGCACAGGTTAGGTTGTTTTTTGCCCTTAGTCAGCAACCTGTCTGGTTGGTTGGACTGTTTCCTCCAGGCCAGTAAAGTGCATTGTTCTGCCTATGGCCAAAAATCATTATTTGGTTGTCAACCCAACAGTCCTTCATATCATATTCACACTGTGACTAAAACTTGAAAAGGAAAGCATTTTTTTTCTATATTATGGATCCAATGAATATAATGTAAATACTGTAAAAAATAAACACTCCCAATGAATGATTCACACTAATGAATCTGTCATGCACATACTTGTATGTCTTCCACATACAAGTTGCTGGAGCTCTTCATTGTGAAGATGAGTCTGTGGTCCATCTAGCTGACTGTGTGAGAGGCCTGGAATACTGATATGAATTGCCTGTTGCATGCACCTATCTCTACTCTGAATAACTCCAAATGAGTAACCATATAGATGACAGGCTGCCAGCTTGCCAAATATGCATCTTAAATCCATTCCCACGGCTGAACCTATTTCATCTAACCTTTACAAAGGTTAGTTGTAGATCAAGTCTTTGGATGACATTGTTCCACCAAAAGAAACATCATTCATAGTTCTAGTGATATACCGTACCATGTGTAAATTACGTAATCTAACATTACTTTGAGTCAAGCAGAAAATGGGACTTTGTCATTAAAAACAATAATAATCTAGGCTACATTTATTCACAAACTGTTTTCATTTATACATCTATATGTTTCAAATGTAATGCTATCATTTACTCAGAGAATTGTCAACCCAATGACAAGGCCCTTCATGCTTTTGAAAAAGTAAGGCAAAGACAGCTTTATATATTCTGGGCTATCAAATATGACATACAGGTACAGTGCAGTCTTGCTCCTCGTTTGGTCTGTGTTGAAAACACGATGAATCAAATCCTTTGAGAATAACATACTTTGAGAGCAATCTGTCTTTTCAGCTGTCTGACAGAAACCTTTTGCTTTTTCATCAGGGATTAAAAGCTAAGGGCATACTGTACTGAAATGATAGAACTAGGTTAGTGCATTGAACTCAGCTCACTCACAAGGAAAACTATGTATGAAGGTTAGCCTACCTTCACCATTTAGGTTCAGTTTTTTGTGGTATGGGGAACAAAGCCAATTGAATGCACCAAATCTTTTAATCTGCCGCATTTCCGGTTTGTTGGAGTTGGTCAGTTTCCTATGATCTAAAACTCAACTCATCAATATTAGCACAAAGCTGACAAAGCTTTGCATATCTGGAAACCTAGTAATTGAAAGCCATTAGAAAGGACCCTGCCCTTCACCCGCAATCTGAAATCTATTCATATCAAACCAAAAAGATCAGACCTGTTCCTTCTGAGATGGCAATTTCGGGGTTTGGGGACATGGACCGGTCAAGGTTGTTTGTCTAATAAATGAGTTCTTGTCATGTTTGCAGATGCTCAAGGTCCCTAGCGTCGTCAGGCAGCATGTGGGAGGGGACCATGGTTGAAGCTACCATGATCAAGAGCACATCACAGACACATGCTTCTAAACAAATAGAAGGACATGGGGATTTTTTTACTTCTTCTTTGTGAACCCCCCCCCCCCCCACCCTCCTCATGATCGCTCTGTCTTCTTCTGTTGAGAACCAGAAGGCACATTCATGAGGGAAGCATAATTAACCAGCCACAGTTTGGAAGGCTTCCAGATGGATGAGTTATGATTGCCATTATTGATACTGGCTGGTGTGAGACTCTACTATTGGGGATTAATGCTGTTAGAACGTAGAACCCTGACACCCTCCCACCACTTAGTCCCATGATGAATAGTATTGGGCAAAGTCGTTTGCACAGACACTCACTTACCTCCGCACATTTTATGTACTTTGCTTTCCTTATTAAGGCTCTTACCCATGTCTTAATTGCCTATTTGGAATTCTCCTCTTTCTGACCTAGATGTGTTTTATTTAGTGAATGTAATTAAGTTACCTGTAAATATCTTCTCTACACTCATCTGTCTCTGCTACACGAACACTCTTGCTTTGTTTTAATTAAATTAATGGCCGCTCTGTCTGGACGCTGTTAACCCTGGAAGAATTGAGAGAAGCAATTGGTTTCTGGGCTTTGACGAAAAAAGGTCTGGTGTATATCTTGACCACGTATCACCAGCTCCGTTGCATAGACAGGGTCAAACATGAGCGCCCACTGCTGAACACAATAGATCACAATCCAACCACCCTTATTTGGAGTTTGATACAATACCCTACATAATGGGTACACACTGTCTACACAATGACCACTACTCAATATGACCAGAGGGACCTTCATGTGTGGAGTATCTCTTAAGATATGGTACACTTCCGTCTTGCCCTGTCTTACCCTAAAGAGCATGGAGGGCATTTATGATGCCCCCGAGACAGAATGAAAAGACACAGATGAGCCAGCTCTCTCCCCTTATTAATGTGCTCTTTCATAAGGCAACACACCATGCTCGCTTCCCCCTCAGGACACAAGTCCAATGACTGTGGCGATACGGTCTGTTCATTTCATGTAGGTCCTACGATATCAAGTTCGCGTGTGTGTGTATGTCGGGAAGGGGGTGCTGACATTACTGAAGGCTCTGCTGGTAACTTGTTTTTCCCCAAATGATTCTTAATGAGGGATATTGTAAACAGGAAATGTAGTGCCATGAGGAAGATAGAGGGGAGAGACTGTGCATGCACAGTGGTGCAGGGTATGTGACCACGTACTGTAGGCCAAGGGACTCGGTGACTGGTCTGTATTGTACCTATTAAAGGCAATGCTTTAGAATGGGAAAATGCTTACTTTGATTTCCCCCAGGGTTTTTGCACTCTGAGCTGAATGAAAATGCCCCTGCCCTGGTCTTATGTACCTTCCAATACACAAGACACGCACACACACACACACACAAGCACAGGAAGAGGGAGTGAAAGAGTGAATTGTAACTTTTATAGGCCTTTACATCTGCACACCCTTTCACCAAATGCTTGAGTGAAAAGACAATTTCATTATTGAATGACCTTGGTAGCATTATGGAACATGATGGATTTGAGGATTAAGTACTGCATGACAAGAGGATGGATTGCCTTACACAATCAAGCAAGTTTACCCTAGAATGTGGTGTGGCTGACATAGGCTGCGCTATGGCTAGAGACAAATAGAAAGACTTGATGGTGAAACCTGATACTGAATTCCACTATACTATAACCATTCACACTCCCACACACACCTTTCCCTTTCTTTCTCTTTCTGTTTCTCTCTACCTCTCTCCTTCATTCTATCTTTTTCTTCCCAGCTGGTACCCTTGATCATTCCAAACACGGTGGTACATTCGTGTGACACCCTAACCCGAGATCTCTGATCCCTAATTGCACGGTAGTTCTGGCTGATTCTCAGGGGTAGATAGAGCAGATGTGCACTGTGGCCAGAAGCGATTTGAATTTGCTTTGCAGAGAGGGGGTGGGGGCATAGAGTGCCCATTGGCATCTAATATAATGCACCCTCACTCACTGCAGGTGGTAAAAATCCTGGGCTTCGAAAGGTCTCTGTTTATATGAGTGCCAATATCCTTTCCCTCTAGCCCCTTCACAGAGAAAAGCTACAGGCTATTATTAATCATTTAGTTTGCTTCGCTGTTTGGTTCACCGCTCATGCACAACACCTGTCATCCTGAGCCTGATACAAGATGGATTCCATTTGATTAAGTCTATTTAACCTGTATATCCCTTTCCAGCACATTTCAAAGGTCACCATTAAAGGCTTGTGTTGTAGTCTGCAAAGTGTGATGCTGCTTGTAACATTTGGATATACTGTAACACATTGCAGAGGCTTAGAATGCCTTAGAATGCCAAAGAACAGCTTTTTTACAAAGTTAAGTTTATTTCCTTGCACAGTTCCAACTTCTTATAGGTCAACATATTGAATTTGTGTTTAACCATGTTAGAATGTTAAATATGTGTTTGTCTATAATGTGTTTATTACTTTGTGAGCCCTTATGTTTTAAAGCTGACTGTAGCTGTTGTTAAACCATTGGAATTAACTTGAATTGTGTTCATTGAGTTTACTTGTATTATTTCATGCTATTCTATTTAGTGCAATTTGTTTGCAACTTAAAATAAACTGCACTGGCACCTGGGCACCAACATACACACAGTGCACAGTGACATTGAGATGTTTGTTTGGTCAAGGCACAGACACGTCGACCCTGACTTGGATCCTTGTGAGCAAACAGGACAAGCCCCTTTGTATTCTCTGTGATGTGGGATCAGAGAAACAACATAAATTAATAAATAAACACACATATAAAAAACTACTTCTGCATGACACTGATGCAACAAGAAAGCAATCCAACACTTGTGTGTTGCTTCTGCTGGTTGTGATGTGACATTTCATGCACTAATTAACACGTTGTGAGAGGGAAGGAGAGTGGCAATGGTGTCACTTCTACTGCTGCTGTGGACCCCAAGCTGCTGGTTCAAGCAGCCATTTTAGCAATTCGCCCTCAAGTGTCCAGTGTCCACCACCCTGTGTGAGGCGATGATTGATTCCTCTGGGATGTTTTTTCTGAGCCTGATATAGCACTTTCTGTGCACAAATCTGCCTTCTTCGAAATTTGCTGACCAAACCTTGGAATATGTATTTTAGAATGGTAGGTTATGACCATGTTATGGCCAGAAAAAGTTGAGCGGAATTCACACACTTAGCTTGACTCTTACATTAATTTGATCGTCATTCTGTCTTGTAAAGGTTTAATCATCTATTCTAAGAACACATAAACTGCTTTTGCCATTAATGTCACAGTGCATTTACAATGCTAGAGGTGTTCCCTCGGGGGCCAGATGTTGGAAGTTAATTAATTTGTTGTTGTTTTATATTCACCTAAAAATGGGGTTCAAGACTAGGGACCTGTATGGTGTGTAAAAATGATTGAGTTTTAGATTTCAGTGAAAATGCTGAATGAAAGTGAAATTTTAAAAAGTATTAATAGCTCATTGTACTATAAAGCAAAGATCAAGATGCACTTCAAGGAAGTGAAGAGCATAAACAGAAGGAGGAACTGCGTGTGTGTTCCTTCAATAAAAGCTAATGTAGTTAATATGTTTATATATTTCATCAGCAGACACTCTAAATAAATCTTTGTTTATCTGCCAGAAGCACATTACAGATTCTGAAGTGAATTTTATTGGATAGCTGTCAATATAAACCCTTTTCATAATACAGTACCTTACCTCCAGAGGTCTCCTGAGAAGTTATCAACAGTCAATCAAAAGGACTTTATGCAGAGCCCTTATTCCCTTTGACTTTCCTGCAAACACAATTTGAATACCCTCGTCAACAGCTCAGTGCAACAGCATACTGCATTCAGATTGCCCTTCCTTTGACTATCAGTGTTGTTTTTTGTGTCAGTCAGTGGAAGTCAGAAATATTTGTACCTCTGAGCAAGAGACAAAACCTGACAAAACGATGACAAACAAAATAGGCTAATCCAATCTTGTCAAGGAGTTCAAAACATTTGACTCACGTTGCTGTCATACTGGCATGCACATATCCAAATCTGACATTGAGAAAATGCATCTCTGCCTCGTCTAAAACTGCAATATGCTGTCCTGGCAAACCAGAATTAGCCTTGGGCCTACTAACAAGCGGAATAAAACTGTCCCTGAAAGAGAGATAGAGGACAATGTGTATTTGGATGGAGTTTTACAGGATTCAAGGTGTATTAGACCATGCCTTTGACAACTGTTTAGGTTAGTATCCCAACAGTTGGACAAGGTTTTGCTACTTGCTAAAGAGTGTTCTTTTCTTATTCAAATGTAACACTTACAGCCCATACAGTACCTTTGGCAAATAGTTTCTGTTGCAATGTTAAGTATTTTACTTTTTTGATAAACAAGCAAATGCACTGGTTTTATTGAAATGCCACTGTACTCATAGCTTTCATGGCATCTATTTGCGACGTCTTTCTCATCTTCATATTGGCTTTTGGATACAATTGACATCCCATGGTGGACATGTTTGACCAGAGACTATTCTCACCACTAGCCATAAACATGGCCACAGTGGGTTACTGAAATGCTCAATGTTAATGGCGTGATTAGTGCTGTATCTTTCCCTTGGTATGGCAATTTATGTTGCCCCATTAAGCCTTTAAAGCTATGCCCTGCTGACTCAGTCGCTCTTAATAACAAACAGGAATATTAAAATGGCTATTACTATGGACATCTATCATCCAGAATAGCCTATAAGGTCATAAGAAAGTGAACCCCTGTGAAATCCCCTAAAAGGAAGCAATATGTCTGCATGCATGTACAACCGTGATGATGAAATGCACCTGCCGCACATGCTTTTCTTATTGGCTACAGTCCCACGTGAGTCATACTGTGTCCACACTAAAGTCTTCTAGCCATTCCCGTTAATCGGCCCTTTACACCGTAATATGTCGCACGGCTGTTTGTATCCCTCATAATTGGTACACTGTTGTCTGGGCATTCTTTTCTGGTAATGCTACACTATCCAAGAGAGAATATTCTGCCCATCATAGAGGTAGACACCTTTTAATGAGTAGCATGACGTACACAGCCTCTTCTATTTTTATTTTCTATATATAGCTGCATTAGGACCCATCTTCTCTTTTATCTGGCCAAGCAGAAAGAAAATACAGGAGTCACAAACACTGATCTAATATCTGAACATGACTCTGGCAAGAAGCCTAAGCGCAAAGGCTGATTGCTGGTTTATGGGAATGGATACAAGACAACACAGGATTGTATGATCTCAAATATTGTTTGTGCAAATAGTAAATACTGTTACTGTTACTTTTTATTTAGTAACTTGGCTTATACTTATACATTTGTTGTGTATGTGTGGCTATTTGTATGTGATTTGATCATTTCAATCTACTTCTCAATATTTGTGACAGTGGCTGTTGAAATGTGTATTTATTTATGTACTTATTTGTACAAAAAACCATGTGCCAACTTTTGTGAGAAGCAAAGTGCTTATGACATATATCACAGTGTCAGTACAGCTTAATACAGCACTTGTAACACTGAACAATTGAAATGCATTGCATTGTTGTTACCCAATATCTGACCTTACATGTGATCAAGAAATGGCAATGCAGTGTTTACGAATCATTAATGTTTGCAGGCTTGGGATGGGTTCTTTTTGACTATGATAAATTGCCTGCAGCTTATCAACGTTGCCTGACATATGGTGTGAGGAGAGGGCTTGATGGGATGTCAATCAATGTCAATGATATGAATGAGTGCTTAATATTTTATGCAGTTAGTTCCGAGTCATAATGTAGAAAAGTCCCAAGTTAACTCCCAAGTATGTGTAAATTCAATGTCACATTTTATAAGGTCGACTTGTGGTGTGTTTAGGGTTTACTGGAGCAATCCACAAAGGATTGACATATCTTGAATTATACAGTTTTAATGATGCATATTATTAAAGAACATCTTTTTTTCATTGCAAAGAAGTAACCAACACAACACTAAGAAGGCCTTTGAAGTTTTTTTTAGGAAACACAAATAATATCATCTTGCAAGTAAACAATTGCATCTTGCAATAATACGTACATGGGTTTTTAATTCATTAATTCATCTTAAAAACGAAGGAGATTAGTTAATTACCAGCCATTTGATATAAGTTGAATAGGCACTGGAGTTTAAACAAAACTTTGACAGAGGTGTAATTGTGTTTCTTCCTAAACTGTTAACTCTTTCTGTTGGACAGAGTTCAAGAGTTGCCTTATGACCTTATCAAAGAGGACATTAATGTGAAATAAATCTGATGCCGGTGTTACATTTACCAAATGTAAATGTTGTCAGTTTGTGATGCCATGAAAGAAAGTAACTCTTCAATAGTACATTTGAATTCAAATTTTGTGTGTGTAAGTTGCCAGTGAGTGTACTGGCAATTTATTCTCTTCTAATTCCTTCCGTTCCTGGATTTCCTTGACATTTCATCACACTCTGAAAAGTCGCAGTTAACTCGCAACAAAACTGGATGACATATTAAAGGAAGAAGTCCATCTCAACTGGAGTTGTGCCACTGTCTCATTACTGCTGGTCAAACAGAATTGTTTGTCATACTTAATTCTCATTCAAGTCCACTGGTAATAAGGCAAGGCTACGTTGTGGAGTATGGTGGCCTCATAAACACTTGAGGCCCCTTTACTATAAGGAACAGCTGATGAGGAATAATGAGCTCGCAAAGTGATGCAATCAAGTGTGTGTATTGCAAAATGTCTACAGTGTACCTAATGGGTAATCATCTTCAGTAGGCACAGGGTAGCACTGCTGCACCCTTTTCATCTGAAGTTGCAAATTATTCCCTGAAAAATGAAGCTGTGATTGTTCTTCTCTTTCTGTCAAAGTAAATGAAGAAATCACAATATTATCTCAAAGAATAAAAGTGTATCTTTTTCATGCACATGGTTAATAGGTTTCATTACGAAAAGAAGGTGCATATTTTCAAAGTTTCATATTTCCCATTTTGGATATCTGCTTGAATTCCCTTGGGAGAAAGCCTGACAACATCAGGTTAGCAATTTGTGATTTGCTAGTGCTGCATGTTAAATATAATCAGTCAGCATTTACTTGGTAATGTGGCATGCCTGACACAATTCCTTTTTCTGTGTATTTCTTTTCTCCAGACGAGGTGCAGAATGAATATCAATGTCGGTTTTCATCAAATAAGAATGTGGATGTGCTTCAGGTCTAATATGACTTTTGCCTAAGCAGCATGCCAAAGGCAAATCCCTCATTGAAAAAACAAACAAGCCAAAATATATATAAATGTGTGTACACCAGTCCTTTATTTTCTAATTAAAAAACATATTTCTTCATTGGAAGATTCTCTCCTAGTTGTTTAGCAAAAAATAATAACACCACCCACATGCTTTCCTCCCCAGAACATAAGTCCATGTCCCCTCAACACATGGGAACATCTGATGTTCAGCACACAATATTTTATTGGCGGAAGACAGCGCCAGAGCATGGTCTGCAGGTCGAAATACACTCTGGTCCAACGGCTCCAGTGGATTAGCTGTGCACCACAGGTTGGCAAATCCTGCCCTGCTCCCTAGGTTATGTTTTCTTTTGCTAACATGTCCTTTAATTCTTAGTCTTGTTATATTTTGATATACAGTAATCACTGCTTCTCTTGTGTCAGTGTGTGTTTCTGCCTGTGCGGTTGTCTTCCACCGGTCTGATTGTATACACCTGTCCCTCGTTATGCCTCCCATCTGTATTCAGCCCTTGTGTTTCGTCAGTTTGTCTTACTATAATACCTTTGTGTTTAGCATCCCAGCATGATCTCTCAGGTTTTGTATTCTCCTGATTACCGAACCCTGCTTTTTTCCCTTTACCTCACCTTTTACCTACCCCCTTTAGGATCAGTTTGCTCTGGATTTGTTACTGATCTCTGCGCTGTTCCTGGATGGTTGGCCTGGATTCGAACTATCTTTCAATGTTTCTGAACATTTTGCTAGTGAAGTGGTTGTTTGGATCATACCCTGTCTCATGTGTTTGAGTCCTCTGCCTATTATTGGCGTTGCACAGGTCCCCTGGACAATGAAAGCAAGAGATACAACTGGCCTGCTGCTACTGGACTAGAAAGTTGTTTCCAAACCCCTGGAGAGCAACTCAAGGCTATGTATCTGCCATGAGGCTCTCTGGCAGATACACACATGAACCCCCCCAAAACATCTGACCACTCCCGTTATGCTAATTCATAATTTTTTTGCAAAAGGGAATGGAGAAAGAAAAGCCCACTGCAGTGTACTGCATGTCACATCTAGGTTTTGTATGGAAGTGGAGGAAACACAACAGAAAAGCAATCTGGTAAATCTAGGGCAAAAATCCTGAAAGACAGGAAGGAAACGAAAAATTGATCTCCAATGTGGTTCTTTTGTTTTACTTAATGTGAAGTTATTAGAGGCCTGTTGGTGCCTGCATTTCATTGATCTGGTTGGTTTAGCTACACGACACTCAGCTTTCAGTTTAATGCTGTGTTTGGCAAGAACAACACTATAAGGAAGGTTATAATCAGCTTGCCATTTAAATCAATGCAATTCATAAAATGCTGTAGAGCACTATATATGTGCAAACGCTATTTAAGGATTGGAAATATTCTTAGTCATAAACATAGAAAAAAGTGCATTAAACTCTTGATTAGGTGCTGTTAACCTTCCTGACATCAGTAAAGGCCCATCTGCATTGATGATACGGCCTACCTCATGTTGGAAGATCGAAGGCACACCGCTACACCCTACGAAGAAATAACCTATGGTTTTATTAGTATTTTATTGCGTGTAGATAAATTTAGGATGAAGGTTTAAGGAGTTTATAACTTGTACCTGCATTACAGATTTCCCCCTTAGAAAATCTAAATTGTCACTATACTACGGTAACTAAAGCTTTGCGTGTCTCCTGACATAAAATTAATGAGATAAGGTATAAAAGTATTTAAATTAGTCCATGTATGTAGAAAAAATTGCTATTTCGAGGATTCTACTTAATTGTAGAACATTGTCCTGCCATCCAGCACATACTGCATGCCTATAGTTAGGTGAACCCCGGCAAAGTCCCAATGAAGCCTTTAGAAAATTGTTCTTCTGCCTGTTTGAGACATTATGTTGAACGTAGAATAAATATCTGTTCAATTCATGTTGAAAAAAATATGACTGAGATTGTCCTGTCAATATATGTATTGCTTGGAGACAAAAGAAAAGCGCTTTAAAAAGTGTTTCAAAAAAATATAACTTAAAAGAGATCTAAGTTCCAGTAATGTGCTGTTGAGGTTGGATGTTCCCAGAAAGATGTTTATAATGAAGTATACATGCTGCAATCAGGAAGAGCACAAAACATAACAAACCAAACTTGAAGGTATCCCAACCTGGAAGCATTGGTCTAAAACTCAGAGTGGATACTAGATGTATACTTCACCTTCCTACAGGCATTCTTCCTAGTACATGTCATACAATGGGACTTCAGAACTTCAACATGATGAAATCAAGACTACACTTGATCCCAAGGACATGCATTCTAAATAGTCTCACACTACGCATTAAAAATTGAAAAAATGCTGCATAATAGTACACTCATTTGTATGTTTTACAACTAGGCATGCTTATCTCAACAATACTCACACAAACAAAACATAGCGTAGGCAATCTTACTATTTGCAAATAATAAAAATAATATTTGTGAACTCTGCTTAACGTACTCTCTGTTGACTCCATGCTTGAGCAGGCATTCCATCTGAAATGATCATTCAGGTGAATGTGCACAGATGCATCAGAGTGCGGGTTTGTGTTGATACCATGCAGAGCACAAACACCACCGGAGGTGTGCTCACCAAACATCCTACAAACAGGAAGATCAGGCATGGCCTGAGGGATGATGAACTGAGATCGAGTTGCTCCAAGGGGGGATTAAAAGTGTATGTGGCTCCACGGGGATTAAATCAGAAGGTTGCAATTGAGTACCCATTAAAAAGAGAAAGAAGAAAAAGATGAGGTTATCCATCTTAGTCCTGTAATGAAGGCCCAATTGATCCATGCCAATTAAAATGAGTGGAAAACATGATGTACTTGGGTTTGTTTTTAGTTAGCTTTCCAGTGCCTGTTTCAGACCCGCTTTAAAGGTAATGCAATTTTATAATGCTAGAATCGAACCCTAACCCCCTCCCCCTTCTTCAAACTCCTTACCTCACTATAGCTCACATGTTTGTGTCGGCTCTGCATTGAAGGGTGGTCGATGAGGCTGAGCGTCTTCAGTTTGCCTCAAGGTGCACATAAATGTGCAATCTTTACAATGTTGCACAGACTGAAAAGTTAATTTGGTCCGACTTGGTTAACAACAAAAGCATTCAACACTGAGCAGCAGGGGGAATAAAGTAAATATCCATCTCTGCTTAATGGCAGACAAATAATAAGTTACAAATGTTATTAGATGGATGAAGGCCATCCATGAACTGTGTGGCAATTACAATGCCTTCACATTCAGGAAGATGATCAGCGTGGATTAAGACAGACCTCCTCTGTATCTATCCAAGCTGTTGCCCCCAATCATTGCAGTAACACTGAACAAATGGGTACCGATTGAGGATGGTGATTAGATTTTGTATCCTAACATGATGAATTGTGATCTCTCAGATCGAGCTGTGAAAGTGGAAAGTTGCGCAAATTTGTCAGACACGCAGCATGCCTTCTCAGTTCAAGGCTGTCCTCTTCAATTGTTGAAATCTGTCATGCGTACACACTCTCTACCTGCATTGTAAACAGATTCATGAGGACATTCATGTTCATGAATGCATGTCTGACCACGACATTTAGCATAATCAAAACGTGTTTTATTTATTTTGTTGATATCACATCCCTTACACATATGAATATATGAAGACACACAAAATAACCAACTAAATATGATGATACTGCTTCCAGAGCAATTTAGTTTGTAGACACCAATTGTTATCTGGACTATGCTCCAAAACGGCCATCCAAGCAATTACCCATCAGGTATTAGAATTGACAACAAACAAGTATACAGTACTATAGCTGTGAACCTCATGCTTGTAATTTCTGACAGCCCATTTTCTTCTGGTTTCAGTTTTACTGATCATAACCCTGGCTAAATGCTTGACTTAAAACCAGAATATTGTCCAAAGTGTGATCAACTGGCATGCTACCTGGAGAAACTGGTTACTTGACTCTGCTTGCATCAAGTAGGAAGAATATACTACTGTACTCTATGCAATGCTATACTGTATAGTTGGCTGTTCTGATTTGTTGAAGGTGGATCCAACTGGCTGTTAAATGATTGTTTTCAATGCCCTTTGTTATGCTTCTGCTCTAATGGTTTGAAACTGTTTGTGACCAAAGAGTACTGTACAATCAATATGGATATAGAAAATGTCCAGTAGGCCTTTATTGAAATTAATGCATCGACTCATCAAAAACCGGACTGTTTTGGATGTAGATCGATTAATATCAAAACCAAATTCCTGATAAACTGATTTTATATGCTATCGAGGCTTTTACTGTAACACTACTGATACAATATTAACACATGCATTTGCATGAAAGAATGTTAAGCATGCTGCTCCAAACAATGGTCACATTTTTTTTCATGCAATTGAGATAATGACTGAAGTGTATAATTCCTTTTGATGAATCTTTAAACATGTCATAAACATCAGCATGCAATATGTATCACATGAATCAGTGATTAGCACTACAAGGAAGGATGCACCACCACTTTGATGAAGAGAAGTTTTTGTTTTTGTCAGGCTAATTGACAAATGACAGTTGTGATTTGTTCACCACTTAGGATATAAAATACCAGCACTGGTCCAAATAACTACCTCATACTGGGTATTTCTTTAAATCATTACATTTACATTTAGTCATTTAGCAGACACTCTTATCCAGAGCGACTTACAGTAAGTACAGGGACATTCCCCCGAGGCAAGTAGGGTGAAGTGCCTTGCCAAAGGACACAACGTCATTTTAGCACGGCCAGGAATCGAACCAGCGACCTTCTGATTACTAGCCCGATTCTCTAACCGCTCAGCCACCTGACTCAAATCATTGTGAAAAGCATTTTGTAAAATGTATAACCTTTTATTTTGTCTTTGGACTCAAGCAGCCCTTCCAATAGCTAACAATCTGTCACCCTATGCCACCCATATTCGGTTATCATATCTTCAGTTCATGAAATGTCACTGCTATTTTGTTGGGCCCTTCACTTCTCTCCACACTGATTGTTACCAGTGTAAACTTGGGATGAAGCAATACATAACAAATCATTTAACATAACTAAAATCAACTAAACATGCAGAAAAACATAGTTCATTATGTTAAAGACATATGAATATACTGTTAAATACAACACCTTTAATTGAGCCATGGATTGTAATTTCTATTCTATCCTTGTATTGCTTTTGTTGAGGAAACCCCATACATGAAACAATCACATATTTCTGAACTAATATTGCATTGACAGGCATTTAGCATGCATTTAGATCAATGAGTCAAAACTCTCCTAATATGTTGAGTCACAAAGTCACTAGCCATGTGCCGAACGCAAGATAGTTGAGTCCTTTATTTATTCTATCCAACAAACTCAACACCAGTTCTAAGGATAAAACTCAAGAACTGGGGCCAGACTTGTACTTAGCATTGTGGATCCTGACAGTGCTGTAACTTTTGAAACATCAACTGCCTGATCCATACTCTCTCGTGGGCTTCACTAGTTTATGTCAACAGTGGGAAGACTTCATGTGTACATATATGTGTACTGTCCCATGGATGTCCACCGTCATTCTGATAAAGAGTTGTTGGCAGTATTATATCTGTGAACATTCATAGAAGGACACAGAGAAACATGAACATCTCTGAAATCATGAAAATGTAACAATGGATTTAATTAGATACAATAGCTCAAAGGATCCCCCCCTTTCAGCTCATTTTCTTTTCTCCAGAGTCTATGACAGACTCTCCAAGCATCAATTAGATTAGGGCTGGATGGTAATTTTCAGTGTCACAACAGTTTGATGACAACACTACCACTGGTCTGTCATTTTAGTTAACAGACTTTGTGACGTACAGTTTCTAAACTGACAGACCACACTGCAGTTTACTCATATCTCACCAGTAATTGTCCATTTCAATATTTGCGGTGTTCCTCAAATTCTACTCAGCTGTCCCGATATGATTGGGGGCGTGTCAAGTTCTTCACAAGTGCAGCGCCTGACCGTCCCCAGCCATCACTGTTAAGCCATGGTCCAGCCTGCCATTCATCTTATTTGAACACATGAGATATCGTGTCCTGTAGAGTTTATACATCATTGAGACTGAAGCCTTTGTTTTTAGTGACCAGCAAGCTGTAGAAAGGACACTGAAAATAATAACTTATCCTCTCATCTTTTCCTCGTGATTAACAAAACAACTTACTTGTAGTAGATGCTTTTAATGTAAGAGAATACCTGATCAAACTGAATCATACAGCTTTTTGTTTTTATCACTCTTCAAAGAGCTTCAAGGATTAATTGGAAATGAAACACACAGATGTTAATAATAAAAACCTAACAAATAACTCAGAGAATTAATATGTATTATTAAGGTATTGAGGTATGGAAATTCATGCCTGGTGGTTTATAGCGAATGTGAATATATTCAATAAAGAAACACATTTTAATATATGCATTGTGAAATGTCCTGAGTTATTCATTTTTCACATGAAATAAATAGCAAGTTTCAAACTTGTTAAGTCACATTTATTGTACTGAATTTGTAAATGACATGTTGAAGTGCACATGTTTTACTACAAGTTGAACAGTCTTTGTAAACTAAGAATTTATGATAGTCCATTTCAAAGTATTTGTTTTTTAATTTAAAAAAAAATATTTACTGTAAATTGATTATGTGGACAAAACAGTATGTCCTGATTAAGCCTGCTGCACTTTGCCCAATTTATCAAATACATGTATGTTTTCCTGCTTAGCATTGTTGATTCGTATCAGCTGATTGATATAAAAATGAAAATACACAGGGAACAATCAGTTTTCTAATTTATGCACAGGTTTTCTCTTCGGAACCACATAGAGGACTTTTATTTTGGAGAGGACATTTAGATCTAAGAGCAATATGTTTCTTGGGTATAAATATCTCCCCTTCAAACAAAATTGAATTGTCACGCCAACGTAAAACATTCAAGTCATTGTATTCTTCCATTTCGAGAAGTTCTCTCCTGATCCACTGGAGTGTGAGGTGGGTATGTCATCAGCTTCCTGCTCCTTTAGACGAGATGAAGAGAACACGACAGGTGAGGCCGCGGGCATACATTTCGACACAGGGAAAATAATTGAAACATGTAAGAGGCAATGTGATTGTCTCTGGGGAGTGTAATCGAGAGTAAAGAAGACAATGTGAGGCTTCCATGCATCATAGCCTAGTGCAATCCTGAAACCAACAGAATGAAATGCCTGAGGGCCACAGGAAGAGGGCTTCATCATGGTGAGAGGATGAAGACCCCCCAGACTCCCCAGAAGGACTCAAAGACTGATTGGATTTCATGAACATTGTCTGCAAATCATCATTCACTGTGAATGGGGTCAACCACAGGATATGTTGCCACAAAAGTATGGAAATAGAGTTTGAACCACTCAAAATGTCCTCCATAGAACATCCAGTACTGAATGTGTGTACACATTACCCAATCATCTCAACACTTCACAACATATTGATCTTCTCCTTCACATGGTCACATCATCAAAGTACTACAGAAATTTAGGACAGCAAATGAATGACGTTCTCGGTTGTGACCCAGCTTTGCTCTATAGGTTGGACTCTGTCAAATGAATTGTGATTCTGTGCAGAAAAGGATCTTGAAAAATGTATCCACCCTCCTACAAATGAATGAGCCATGTTATCCTGGCAAATACTAGGAGTATAAAAGGGCATACAGGGTTATGCTGTAAATCAGTCTCACAGAAGTAAACTAACAAGGACATGTGAGTTAACCTAAAAGCAAATTCAATTCGGTGGCCTAATTGTACATGAGAAACAGATAGATTTATCTGATATTAGATTATAAAGTACTGCCCTCAGGTGGAAGAATCAATTACTACAAAGGATGACATGTTTTGTTGTACCTTTGTTTGGTGCATAATTGGATACAATAGGGGTGATACTCAGCACAAACATCCCTGACATCTAAGCATGTGGTTTTATATCTTGAGTTGGATTTTGTAGAAGTATTTACTGTAGGTTATATTAACAATAGAGGTGTGTAAGAAAAAGGGACACATTTGCAAAAAGTGTCTCTGAGAGTTGCTTTGTAACTGCTTATTCAAGTCTTTCGTAGCAATAAAGGTTGAAGCTGCTTCTGATGTGCTTGTACAGTATTACAAAGAAAGTAAACTGCCACAAAACTGCATCACTTTTCTTTTCCTTTATTGCAATCGAACAGAAAAATGCACAGTGATTTTAATAAAATGGTGTCATTTTGTAATTGCTTAGTACACAGATACAATTGCATTTTGAACCTGCCAGGAAATACCACAACTTAAAAATGTGCTAATGACTGGGAAATAGTACAGAAAGCCTTTCAAAAAGTAGCCATGGTGACAATGGTGCAGCAATGGATTCATGACCAGACAAGCCCCAACGAACCCCCAGACTGAGACAATATCAGTGCTTTAAGACCCAAGTCCACAGACCACAGCTGCAGGCAACTGTACAGTCACGGAACTACAGCCCCAGCACTCTGGTCTCTCAGTTCACTACCCTATCTGGTAGCGACACTGTGCATAGCAATGGCAGTAGAGTACAGTTCTGTAAGATGGACGGCTAGAAGCCAAGAAGCTATCTGCGTCAGGCCTGACAGGATGTTACATCAACCAAAAAGCAGCTTTGACGGAAAGCATTAGTCTCTTCCCCCCCTCTGCCTTTGACCTACCTACCCCATACTCTCCACTAACCCACACAGACACATACATTAAGCACTGACAGGATGACAGAGGCAGGAGCCAGGAGACCAGGTGGTCGTCTGCCTGCGTGGTCTCTGTTGAGAGCTAGGGTTCAGGACCCTGGAGAGCAGCCAGCGGAGTAGAAAAGGGACTCCGGTAAGTACTGTATGTCACCAGTAAAGGACCACAGCTATGACATGCTCTTACAAAGATTTCATCTACAGTCCTTATTAGATTTCTATGGTCTGTGCAGGCAGAGTGACAAATGCTGTGGCTCTCAGTCTGCCTGCTGAGAGGAGATGAGAGTGGAATGACACAGCACCAACAGTTTTCCCAGGATGCACAGTGTGAGAAAGCCTTTTTAGCAAAAGGCCCAAAGAAAGGGTCAATTCCGTCCGCATAATCCTTGATTGGAAGAGGGAGCTTGGTGTGGGGGGTAATATTGCAGATAATGATCTCCCTGTGGGTCTTCATTTGACTCATTTTGATGTGACTGAATCAAGATCAATCATCTCAGCAGAGATGTGCTGACAGGAATTAGTGTTCTTTATTTTACCTTGAACGGGTTGACATCTGAATAGAAAATGATTGGTAATAAGAGAGCTGCTCAAGAGTCCCAGAGAGAAACTGTTGCAGGGATATAAAACAGTCAGATAGGGTCAGCCACACACCCTCCATATACTCTAGGAAGCCAATATGGAAACCAGTATGTTTAGCCCTTGGATTTTTCATTTTGGTCTAAAATTCTTGAAAATACAATTCTGTGGATGCACTTACTGCCGCATAAATTTCACCTAGCTTTTGGTATGTCACCAGTGAGACTTAGTAAGTGCCAAATTTCATGGTTGGTCAGGTATTGTCCTTACTTAGACCTGATGTTCGGTAGTGTGAACGCCACATCGTTTGTGCTTCTTCATAGAGACTGAAAATGTTAATGAGCTTTGAATGTGTCCATTGAAAAGGTTAATGCCATAGTGAACTCTTCAGGAATTACATTTTGGAGAACAAAATGGATAGAAAAATCTATAGTAAAAAAAGTTGCTGGCCAGACCTGCCGATCTGCGATAAAAGATAAATGTTGTCAATAACTAAATTTCTACAAACACAACGTTCTCCTACCCAATGGTGAAGTTGCACGTTTGGAAAAATAAACTAAAGTAAAACACATACTACTAAGGTTATTCATAAGCACTGCTGGCCTCTTGAATTCTGGAATTGAAACGAACAGTAAGAGAAGGTCAAAGTGTTCATATTAAGTGGTTTTATCTTACACATTTACATTATGAGCGTCCTCTTGGCTACCTAAGTTCAAAAAGGGCAAATTACCCCCTCTCCACAGATTTCAAGGTAATGGATATAGTTCAATAAACACATGAATATGAGGCTTTTTTAGTACATTTGAGTACAGGCACAATTACACAATACGAGTTACAATGATGATACAATCAGAAGCAACGGCTCATTGAATTTTAATATGAAAAACACAATAAGACAATATGATGAAGAAGGCTAGTATACAGTACATGACGGATATCAGCACCGAGCTTTGGTAATGTTAAATATGGGTGGGGCGATATTACCATCTCACTCGATTTGCTTTGCTCAACTTGAAGCGGTGAACTTGAAGGAAATCTCCCTTTTTTTATATTACTAGAATATGAGGTTTATTTTCTATAGGCTTAGCGAGGCATGTGTGCTAGAGATCAGCTGCTGATGTAGCACGACAGGAACACCAGTGCCAACAGAAAGGGCTTTCCAATTACCAGGCAGAGGAGGCAGAAGAAGGAACAGGTGGTGCCTTTAATTGCATTTTGCAACCCCAGAAGTACAAAGTGTCCAGCAGGAGCACAGAAGTTGGAGGCCGGTGGGAGATAGACAAGTACCAACATGGCTCTCTAATTGGTTAAAAAAGTAGTAATGGCCTTGAAGATTAGTGTAAGGGTCTAAGTGTCTTTGAAACTTCAAAATGGCCGCAAAGGTCCAGGAGTAGCATATGTAGGGTGTCTTCGTAGTTTTTTGGGCTTCTGAGTGCAAGATGAATGATCTGGCTTAAACTTGATTTGATCACCATTAATAAAGATTAAACAGGTTAAGAAGTGGGAAGGAGAAGGAGAATGATTGATATTCATAACCTCATTTGACATGTACTTTCATCTTTCACTGTTGAACTCACTTTCTTCCTCCACTCTTGCACTCCCCGTGTTTCTCTGTTGCTCTCTGTATCTCTCACACACAAACATACAAAATAGAGTATGTTGGAGGGAATCTGATTAACTGAATTATGTTACATGACATGCTCAGATCCCTACTCTCTCAGAAGAGACACGTTGAGGCTGTTATTTCAGCAATAAAATTGCTTAGGCTGTGATAAATCTTCGAGTGCTGTTCGTAATTTGAAATTATGCACCAGATTTTTCTCTTTTTTTTTTTCTTCAAGGACATGGGGCTTATGGGACTAGGGTAGTCATTTTCAATATCAAGGAAGTATGATTTGTTGGGATATGCTGATTTCCAAGGTTGTAAAAGATGCATATTCATATGCTGAGTTTACACAAAACAAAACGGCGAAGCAGCAGTTTACATAACCTTAAGAGTTTGAAATAAACAGAGGTATAAAAAAAGGAATTTGCATTATAATGGGATGTTTGTATTTTTGTGCATGCACATTCAAGACTGTGTGTACGTGTGAGTGTGTGTTTGTGTGTGTGTGTGTGTGTGTGTGTGTGTGTGTGTGTGTGTGTGTGTGTGTGTGTGTGTGTGTGGTGTGTGTGTGTAGCATAGTATTGGCTGTTTATTTGTCCATATTTCTCTTATGTCGAACTGCTGGCAGCGATTGCCCTGTTTTCCTATTTCCCTTCTGGCTAATCACAAGAGCCCCCGTAAATCCTTGGTATCACTGTAGGATCAAGAGAAGGTCCCCTAACCTATTTCCTCTGAGAGGACAGCACACACAATAACACCACTCCATATTTCTTCTGGGACAGAATGGCCAACACTTGGAGGGTCATGATACACTATGGCATCACCCAATGGCGTGGAGCATGGATGGACTGCTTGAGTGTTGGATTTGTGGACCTATACTAGAGACTAACCCTCTTCTGAACTTCAATGGAGCCTATTCATTCGGGAATGAAAGGATGAGGGTTTTAGTTGTGATGAGCAGAAGAGATAGCAGTGTTGAGAGAAAACGTTAAGTGTGTAGGTGTGGATGGGTGCATGTGCATATGTGTCTTTGAGCGTGTGTTTTTGTGGGACACAAGCTTTGGAGGAGGAGAAGGCCTGAGATAGGCATCACATTGTAATACTCCAGTACAACACTTCTGTTTTCCAGCTGCTCTGCTTCCACAGAATAATTAGTTTGGTCGGAACACCACCTCAGGGGGCTGGATTAGCACTTGGAGGGCAGTTTGTCTGGCAGCACTGCACTCTGATGAGAGCTGAGATATCCTGTCACACAAACCCACACCAGGCAGCTTTGATGGTTGTTAAAGCCTTGAGCAAGTGACAATTAAACCCTGAATGACAAAGAGGGTGGGGGTAGGTCAGAGGTACTGGACTTTTCAGTTGAAGGTTACGGAGAAACAAGGGGGTCGTTAAAGTGTACATTATGGTGTTGACCTTCGAAGGGGGAATTGTAAATGGTGTAGAGTGAATAAGTCTAACTCACTCACTATTACCCATGCTGCCTTGCAATGGTCACCAACAATCTTATGAAGATATTGTAGCAACTGTAAAACACAGCACAAATCCTAAATAAACAGAAGTATGCTTTCTACGTCTGGTTCCTATGTACAGTATGCTTACAAAACAGAGAACAGTCTGACTACAGTGCACACAGCTTGGATTAGTGCTAGCGATAATAGGTATTGGATCATATCCAAGGTAAGCAACATGTTTTGAAAAGTTGCTGCAGCATAACTCTCCTTGTCACAAGACAAGGTACTTTTTTCAAAATAAATAAACAATTCAGATCCAGGTGCTTGTAATTCATGTTAGTTAATGGGCAATAAGTAAGTTAGTAAGTCTAATGAACTAATAACCATATTATATCTCATCTCAAGATAACACTAACCCTTGCCCTAACCCTTACTTATAGTATTAATGCTTAATAGTCTCATTGACACATAATATTAATAAGCATCTTATAATGGCTTTTTTATCTATCAACTAGCATTTATTACAGTTTCCTGTATCTTAAGTGTTACCTGTTGAAGAAAGTGTTTTGTCCGTCTCTTCATAAACGGAGTGACTAAGTTCAGTTAAGTTCTGGATTTTAATACGTATTTATCAATCTGCAGATTGGGAGAGAAAACCAGTCTTCTGACCATAAATGACAACACAACACCAAGCTTAGGTCTCAACCAGGTCTCTCTCCACTCCGAAAGCCGGAGGACCATCTTTTATAGGGCACAAGAATGTAAACATAGATTGTGACAGTCAGGCAGGAATGACGTTACAACAGTCTCAGAGAAAAAGATTCACTGCTCCCAACACATGACAACTCTCACACTAGAGAGTTCATAGTTGGAGCTCTCCTTGTAGTCATGACAAGGACCGTTTAGCCAGTACTTTCTCCTGACCCCGAACATCTATTAACCTGACACATAGACACAATATACTGTTATTAATAGCAAGCTTACATGATAAACATACTAACTAGTATCCAATGACTAGTTCTATTGATTAGTGATTAATGTAAGCACACAGGAAATCCCAATTTCTTCCACATACCCAAATACTGTACATTTGCTGTGAGACACTACTGCTTGAGTGTGCATAGCACAGTTTGAGTACACTTAAATAGATGGTGCTACCACACAATCTTTAACAATCTCAGAACATCTTGGGCTATGTGTGGAAGTGTAATGTAAAACAAAAGAGTGTACTTCTGTCCGCAAGGGATAGAAGATGGGGTTTGGTCACAAATGTATTCAGTGTGCACTATTATGAAAACATTTGGAAAAACTGCCTTTATAGTCACAGCATGCATTTGCTTATCATCTCAGACTTGTATGTTCAGACAAACACTGCTGTGATATTACTGGCAGTGTTTCCATAATGTTTCTTGCACCTGCATTGTATTTCTTCCCTCCTCAAGTTGAATTTGTTTATCGTCTATTCTTGACAATTCTTTTCTGAAATGTGGTAGGTGTGAGATCGCTCATGTTGTATTCAAAAGGGACATTGTTGTTTTTGTTTTGTTTTTTTGAACCCACAAAGAACTGGCACCTCAGGAAAAGCAGAACTGGAGAGGTTTTACATTCATATCAGAGATCAAACAGGTCTTTCTCACAAAGGGAACAGAGTGTTCCATGGATTCTGTTTTCACTTCTTTAGAGTTCCCTATACATTCACCCTCTTTTTAGATGTGTGCATATACTAAAAGCATTCTCACCTCACCAGATCATTGTGAAAGGTCTATTATTACGCAGTCCACCTAAAACGTTGAGAAGGCCTATCTCTCCCATAGCACAAGAAGGTCCGCCTGATGTTCAATGCTTTGCATCGGTATTCACACAAAATAAACCCACAAATTCAAACGTTACTGAACAGAATGGAAAACTGAATGAATAAATAAATAAATAAACCTAGAGTTAACAAACACACAAACGTGGATTTCAGTAAATACTATAAAAATACGAAAAGGCTTTTCATAGAGGAGATCTTGACAGTTACTAGTGAAAAAATATTCATCACAACTTTCTAATGGTATAGAAAGCGCTAGTTGGTTCTTACTGAAGACTACTTTGTGAGCTATTAAAGAAACCACAATGACAGGGTGATAAGACTGTCTAGTTGTCAACAATTATTTATGGTTAATTAGACGCAACTCTTGACTATTTTTGCTAACGGAAAGTTCCAAGTGTCTCCAAATTGACAAGTGTTTCCAGAGAGTGTTTACATTCTGCCGAAGTGAGATATCCACTTTCATACTGCATCGGAGGCAGTCGTCAGAAGTGGGAAATCTACTTTTGGCAGTGACCAAACAAATTCTTTTCTTTAATTAGCGAGGTAATAATATTCGTAGTTTTCATTTTCTGCTACATTTGACGATATTACTCATTGATTATGCATGTTGAACCTCAGCGTATTGGATGGAATAATGTCTTATGATCACAGCACATTAGTTCCCTGCCACTAGAGTAAATATGCCCCTATAAATTAAGTCATCATAGCGCATCGTTTTCCTTTTCATCAGGAATATCTTTAAAAAAAAGTTTTATAGTCAGGACTCCAGATGCCACATGAAGCATTTCATATGGTTGATGATACACAACAACTCATCTTTATCATCTTAGAAACCATTTTACAAGAACTACATTTTAAAATTGGACATCTTAAATACTTTGAAAGATCAACAAAAACTGCTCTACAGCATTGACCCAAATGTGTCGTCATCAGGGACTGCCTGTTATCAGTATTCCCCCCCCACCCATGTCGTGTATTGACAAATATTGTCCCTTAAACAGTTTTGCCAGTGACAGATAGGCTACTTCTGACAGCTTTGGAAAAAAGAATACTGCATCACTCTTCGATGTCAGGCAGCCAGCATGGAATTAAGGTTAAATGATTGTTGTTCTCAACAGACTGATGTCAGGAATGATACCGGGACTATTACCGAGGCAGGCAAATGAAAAGAAAAAAACTAAACCACACAAAAAACAACAAACACCAGGGAATGGAGAAGGGCCCACGGATTCCAGCAAGAACGCCACGCAAAGGTCACATGCACCTGATTGAGCAGGGAAAGTGAACATTGAGACGGGGTACTTGTGAGTAGAGAGAGGCACAGACACGACAGAGGTCTCCTCAGCTGACAGGTTTTTAGACGAAGCAATCAGAGAAGGCATGCTTCAAATCAATGCTTAGTTACTATACACACACCACCCATGATTTGCTGCTAGAGGTCACATTGGTGACAAAAAGGGTTTAAAAAGAAGTTACACCTGACCTGCAACATGGGCTGCAGCTTCTGCAAAACGTTAGGAGAGATTTTTATGACTGTAATATGCTTTGGTATGTTACCATTTGATTAATTGTAAACCTCACAGGGTTGGCGATGTAGTTTTTCCCCTGTGTGATGAAAATCCAACTGTAGTGATCAGTGCATTAGTCAATCTGATACCAAGATAAACTTTGCCAGAAGTATTGTGTTTGATTTATGAGTACCTGCACTGCATAAAGATAAGTTAGACACATGCTGAATTATGACCTCGGATGGTGCAGCTTTGGATGCTATCTGTTGAAAATAGAAAGAAATGAATGAGAATCCATAACAAAGTAAATATGAAGAATGGTCTCTCAGCTCTCAAGGAAGTAGGAACAAAAATACAATGTTGCTTTATAAATCGTCCACACTGCAAACCTGACAGGTTCTTATCAACATGACATGCCTCAGAAAAATCCCAGTTTTTACCCATTGAAAAGGGGGAAGACAAAAAAAAACTGAAAAACAGATGCCTGTATAGATATACTGTGCAGTTAATCTCTATGAGAACTGTATGTATACTGTACCATGGTCAAAATGCTCAGGAAGATTTGATCTCATGCCGCAGTGAAATTTGAAGACAGGCTGGATAGACTGTATCCACTGACTGTCCAAGGATTCACCTTCCCACCCACCCTCACCGTCTCCCTGCCTCTACTTCACCTCCCAATGCTTTAGGTCTGAGGATCACTGCAGAGAAGGATTGCTGATCTTATCCAAAAATGTGTACGGGTAAGCAAAGCTTTTTGAGAAAAGCTATACATTAAGTCCTGTTGTGGATTTTATTGCCAAGTCACTGCACTGGAATTAGGTAATTTCTCAACATTCCTAAACACTTTCTCAGACCTCGTCCTATCAGATCGAGAACATGCCATGATGTCATGATGATTGAAGACAAAGCAACATACTCTACAGCAGGGCTGGGCAATCCTGGTCCTCAGTTGCCACTGTCCTGCATGTTTTAGATGTTTCCCTGCTCCAGCATACCTGATTCAAATGAATGGTCATTACCCGGCTTCCACAGAGCTTGATAACAACCCATTCATTTGAAACAGGTGTGCTGGAGCAGGGAAACATCTAAAACATGCAGGAGAGTGGCACCTGAGGACCAGGATTGCCCACCCCTGCTCTACAGTATACTGTATTATGTTGGGCAAAACTTTACATTAAGGTTACATGAACTACCATGTAACTGCTTTGTATTAGATTTGCCATGTAATAAAATGGTATCCAGTGTTAGCGGTAGAGGTTATTACAAAAGTGGAAGAACGCAGAGTATTGGGGAGGAATGTAAGATGTAAATGTACGTTCCCATAACAAGATATCTTAAAATCTACCCCCAGAAAAGCTAGCCTTCTCCATATCAAGTTTCACTTGAGTAATAAGTGATAACGCTAAACCGTAATGAAATGTAACGGTTTAGCCTTATCATTTATTTTATATCCTATGTAACAACCTAGTTACATAGGAACTGATAGACCTAGTTACATGGTACTTAATGTAAAGTGTTTTGCTTCCCTATGGCAGGAAATTAACATTCCCAGAACCCATCTTCACCCACTTTAACATTGAATTTTTTAATATTTCGGTTTCCTTGAGACAGTAGAGAGTTTTTTGTTCTCACCAGAGACAGATCCTGTCCATGGCATCTTATTGGGTGTGCTCAAGCCTTCGGCGAGAGCACAACCTTTGTTCTCTCACATATATATTATTATTATTATTTTTATTTTTATTTCTTTTTGCCCCCCTAAAATTCAGTAAATACTTGGCCTACATAGACAACGTAGGTGTCAAAAGTTTCGTCTTGGTAGCGATTGAGTTGCTTCTATTGGAATTTACGTTCTGTTGCATGGTTTAAGCGTAAGTTAAGTTTTTGTGGCGAAAAGTGAAGCTAACGGTGGCTAATTTGCTAGCCACAGTCACTGACGTTACTAACGTCACTGCGTCACTAACGTCACGAAAACACGCGTGACTACCTTTGCCAGAACATTCGTTTCGCATCTGTTAACTTGGGGGATAGCTAGGCTAACTATAGCTTTACTGCAAGGCAGCTGCAGAAACGCCACAAGCAAAGAGGCCAGGGTGATAAATATTTACTCATTTTACTTTGTGATATGACACACAATTGTGATGTGTAATGTACAATATAAGCTGATATTATTAAGGAAGTACATCTACTTTCGGAAACAGTAGTCTACTATTTCACTGACATATTAGCATCATGACATTAGCCTGTGTTGCCCGGGCAACACATACTACAGTGGTCTATGATGTATCTGTTTTCAATCGTTAAAATAAACATTCCTCACATATACATTTTCGTTGTAGGATTTATTCTGACATTAGTAAACGATTTGTTGGTGAAATTACCATTACCTGTGGTTTCAAACCAGTGTAGCTCACTGCAACGCTGTAGCCTACTGTACCCGAGACACTAGTGTGAGTAGCTAACAACAACTCCTCAGCTGTTTAAGTCAAACGGCAACAGAACATGTTCGGCACTCCCCTTACTCAAAAGTCTTTCAGTAGGGAAACTATCTGACTACTAACCTGAACTTCATTGCCACAGCCTAAACTTTGTCAATCTGTTCATGAAAATAATTAATTTCAGCCTAAACCGTACAACGGAACGTTTAATCGAATTCAACCAACGCAATCGCTACCAAGACCAACACAGCAGTAGTCTAGTACTGTACTGTAGTAGTAGAATTTACCGGGGCAGCTTCTCCACACAGGGCTATATCGCATTTTGAGTTGTTACTGACAATGATCGCTACCAGTGAGCTTTTTATGAATGAGCTATTTTCCACTAAATAAATGTCAAGCTTATTTACGTTTTTGGGGGCATATTTTCAGTTAGCAGATGGTACTGTTTGAATCGCGATTCTATCTTCTGCCGGTAAAGTCGTAGAATAATCTTAAAAGGGGGTTCTTTATTAATGAATGAATGCAATATGAGTAGTCTAAATGCCTGAAAATATCACGAGAAGGGACAACTTAAAAGGACGTTTAAATCATAGAGATTAGGTCCATTTGTACACCGGTCTGCCAAATGTATTCGTTTTGATTCAGCCTGTCAGCTGCCTCTTGCAGGGGAAATGAGAAGACATCATATTTCATTCTACACTTCACTCATATTTTGAGTTGTAAATGAGCAGCAAAAAAAAGATGCTTTTAAATCTATGTAATCTTTATAAATAATAAGTAGGCCCGATGCATTTTTATATAAAATATACAGACCCCTGTGCAACCGACGCAAGCAAGCACACCCTACAATTTCCCCAGAAATTGTATCCTCTCTAGTTCCACTTTGCTTCATTACCTGCAACAGCCCATTTGTTACCACAGGGGAAAACCATCAAAATCTATGGCTCAATATCTCATACAACTACATAATGGCTGCTATTAGTGGCAACGGCAGCCAAAAGTATTCCCTGGGTCATTCTCGTCTATGTGTGCATCCGTGCATGCTGTGTGTTGAGCACATTTTACCCTCTTCCATAAAGTCCGCATTTTGTTGTCACTGTGAAAGAATGAACTTGCTACTCTATGAAGTCACTGGGTTGAAAAGAACAATGGGAAAATGCCAGAACAGTGAAATTATGTCAATACGACTTGTGTGAACTTCCCAGCTCTGTGTTGGTTTGAGCGCTCAGAAATCGTACCAACATTCATCAGGTCTACACACAGTAACCGATGTTTAACGTTTATTTATTTCTTGAAAATAATTTGACAACACTTTGTGATGAAGTGACTGTCACAAGCATTCAGTTAGGAAGACATTATGATTGAGGGTCATGGAGTGGCACTTCTATTGTCTTGCATTATCAATGTATTTCAATGTAATACTGCCGCTCGTTTGGGATCCATTGAGATTGCATCTTCATGAAATTACTATGGAGGGTATGAGCCAGGAAACACTATCTTATTGATAGGTTAATTATCATACATTTGCATATTTATTAACTTTGTGACATGTAGTCATGTTTAGGTGTATTTCCCTCAGTTAATGCATTATGGAGATCTATTCTGGTCTAGGAAGGTACTTTCCAAGGTTCATACTACTCAATGGTGAAGAAGGCAGGGGGGAAATTTGATGGAACCTTGTGCCAGATAATCAGTTAAACTAAATATGTGGCAGCGCAACAATTACATTTCTGTATTGTTGAATTATCAAAATCATCGAGATCAGAATTTGTCAAATACACTGGTGTTCTATGCACTTTTGCGGCCAACATCTGTGTCTGCTGATTTGTAATACATTTTTCCTACCAAAGCTGCATTGAAATCCTCTGCAAAGCTGCCCCAATTGCCAATGGCACCAATATTCAAATATTGCCCGAACCCACAGCCACATTTTCCACTGGATGGGTGAGCTAGCGGGCATCACACATAGTCAGTGTTATTGGCCAGAGTAGAGCTTGGTTGCTTTTTGGGATGTGGGGGGCTTTGTGTTGGGATTTGGAAGGGATTGAGCAGTAATGGGTGGGCAGTGTTGGGAAGCGCACATTTATCCCCCAGGATTCATCTGATGAGCCTGGATTGGATTCATCTGCTCCGTATATCGATTTGTTTTTGCCATACGGATTTGATTCCAGTTTGAGCTTGACTTTTTTCATTTTTAACCAGTTCTGGAAGGTGTAATTCCATCAAACATGATCTCATCTCATCCACAACTTTGGAAATGTGTTCTTCCTTTTATTGCACACAAACATGTGCTACCACGATGTTTAAAAGCAGAATTGCTTCAAGATGAATGACAAGCGCAAAGGAAACAATTTCAAATTTCTTTACAATCCAGTACTATGTCAATAAGATCACACTATACTGGATTAAAGGAATCAACTATTTCATTAGCATATAATGAGGGTCACCCTGGGCCATACATTTCAGTGTCTATTACCACTGTGAATGCTACATAACATACAAGACCAAAGTCCCACTCTTAACAGCTTAGAGAAAGAGTGGAGAGCATCCTTCAGCTCTTACTTTCTACTACTACACCGTACGCTCTCAACGAAGGCAGTCACATTTTCTTTCCCTCTCCTCCCCTGACCTTCCCTGCTTGCTTCCCTGCTTGGCATCTATCGTATTGTCTAGTTATTCACAGAGAAATGCTCTGAAGTTTCAATCATTTGGATAGTTTTTGAAGATATTACTCAAAATCAAATACTACAAAAAGGAACAACCTGAGAGGACTGAAGCCTAAGGAGAACAGAAGTATTTTGGGCTGCCCTCCAAGACTGACCACAGGCAAGCAAACTAAAGCTTGTTCCCTGTAGAACTATGGCTTGTAATGACTGCACACAACTTACTCAGAGGATAGTCGAACTGGAGCTAAGAGTCAGAACCCTCTTAGATATCAGAGAGACCGAAGACTTCATAGATTCCATGCTAGGAGGCTAAGCTACCTGCCAATGAGCCACCCTTGGAACCAGCTTTCTCTCCACCGGCCGTTGGACCGGATGAGTCATGGCCTGCTCTCGGCGCTAAACCAAAGAGGCCTAACGCCGCTTCTACCTTCATCAGAGATGGGACTGTCACCAAGGATAAACAGCAAAAAAAGCGAGGCAGAAACTCTTCCCGCATCACCTCTCCTCCTGTCACACTCAGAAACAGTTTCGAACCACTGGGAACTTTCTCTCCCTTGTGTGTGGAATCCAAGGCGAAGAGGCACAGGAGTGCTAGCCACGCAGCTAACAAACATGAAGGGCCCAGATCGCCGACACGCCATGATGGTAGCTACTACACACATGCAAATCCAACACATCATCGTCTGCTGCGACCGGGAGTCCCCCATTTCACTCCAAGCCCCTCTCGGACCACTCGGGGCGCTGTTCGACCCCCTATCAAGCCTAATCAGACAACAATATCACAGGATTATCAAGATCCAAGGTATGCTAAGACTACCCACAGCCCATCAACACTTAGAGGAGCTAACACTGCTAGCACTATAGAATCTACTGCTAGCACTGACGCAGTGTCTAACCTTGGTCTAGCACAAGGTCCTATCATTGCTAACCCAAATAAGATAAAAACTGGCCCCGCAGCTACTGATAAGGCAAACGTTAGAAATGCAAACACAACACCACATATGGCCACTATCTTGATTGGAGATGCCATGACAGCACATGTTAAACTGGCAAAGACAGAAAATATTTGTCTTAGCAACACATCTGTCGAGGAACTGTCCTCAGAGGTACAAACAATCCTCAACAATAAACCAAACAACCCTAAGATTTTCATCCACACTGGTTCGTTGATATCCTACACAAGAAAACTGGCACTGAGATACTTAAAAAACATTTCACTCAGCTACTGAACACACTTAACAGATATCAAGATGTATTCATCAGTGGACCGATTGCATGCTTTCGCAGAGGAAAAGAAGCCTTCAGTCGACTACTATCTTTCAACACATGGTTGGCATCTGTCTGTCTGACACACAAAATGAGATTTATCGATAACTTCAATGTGTTCTGGAACTGTGCAGACCATTTTCAAGCTGACGGACTCCACCCAAACCATAGAGGATCTCGACTACTAACAGCAAACATCAATCACGTGCTCCTGACCACAAATCAAGCTTCTCTCTCTATCCCTGTTGTGTCTAAGCTGACTGACGCATCCCAAACAACCTCCCATGGAACAGAACATTCAAACAGCCTCCTGCAAGGACATGGGCCCTGCACAGATCTGCACCCCCCGGATGAATTCCCTTGTGATGGAACAGCTCAGTGACAGAGACTTTCCCAAAGAAAAGCTACGCTAGGACAGCCGCCATGCTATTTAATTGGACATACCGATCATCATCACAAACAGAAAATGGCATGGTAAAATGCATGGTTACAAACCTGAAACTAGTGTTAGAAGTCACAGTACTATCCATATTCTTCCAACAGATTTATCTACCCCTGTTTTATCTGTTAATACCCCACAGATGAAACTGGCCCTTCTAAATGTTAGATCACTAAATAACAAAACATTTCTAGTTAATGATCTGGTCAAAGAAAACAACTTAGACTGCATCTGTCTAACAGAAACCTGGCTAAACAATGACACGGCAACAGCAACTTTGATAGAAGCGTGTCCGCCTGATTACAGATTTCAAGTTTCAAGGACATCAAAAAAAGGTGGAGGAGTCGCAGCTATTTTCTCCTCTAAACTGTTGTTCAAAATCACTGGGCTAGGTGAATTCACATCATATGAATATCTTGCTATAGAGCTCAAAACCGAATCAATACTTTTTGTTATTATATATCGGCCACCCAAGCACTCGCCAATATTCATACAAGAATTCTCTGAACTATTATCACTATGTGTCACTAGATATGACAAAGTAGTTTTAAACGGAGACTTAAATATCCAAGTAAATAAAAAAGCAGACCCAAGAACTATTGAGCTCTTAAATCTCCTTGACAGTTTCAATCTAACTCAACACATAACAGACCCAACACACCGGCACGGAAACACACTAGATCTAGTGATAACAACTGGACTAAATATCAATAATATTTCATTAACTGATCTACCCCTCTCAGACCATTATTATATACTTTTTAATGTGGAAATTATCCTAACAAAAACCAAAAAAGAATTCTTAGTCCATAGAAGATATTTAGACGATACAGCTATGATGACATTTTCTGAACAATTTGCTCTATATGAGCCGACTAACTATGATTGCTCTCTGAATGAAATGGTAGAGAACCTCAATGATGCACTATTATCTGTGTTAGACTCTGTTGCACCACTGAAAACCAAAAAGAAGTGCACAAGCAGAACCTCCCCTAAAAATGTTAGTGAAACGAAAAGAAAATGCCGTGCAGCAGAGAGAAAATGGAGGAAAACAAAGATCACTATCCACTACAATATCTACAAAGATACACTAACCACCTATAACAAAACCATCCGTCTAGCAAGGAGAGAATATTTCTCCAACATTATTACAGAAAATGCCAGAAATTCCAGAGTTATTTTCTCCACCATTGACCAGCTGCTAAACACTGTCCCTGCCCCACCTCCATCCTCAGCAGTTAAATGTGAAGAGCTTGCTTTGTTCTTCAAGAACAAAATAACTTTGATCAGAGCGAGTATTATTAATAGTGGGAAACTGACATCAGTAGATTCTGCAACATAACCATGAGCACATTTACCTGTATCACACTTAGTGAACTTTCCAAAATTGTCAGCGAATCTAACTCCACAACCTCAGATATTGATCCTATACCCACAACATTCTTTAAGCGAGTGTTTGATAGTGTCTCAGGTCCGGTGCTAGAGATTATAAACACTTTAGAACTGGCGTCTTCCCAGATGCCTTCAAAACAGCTGTTGTAAAGCCCCTATTAAAGAAACCCAAATTGGATAACAGTCTACTTGCAAATTACAGACCAATATCAAACCTTCCATTTATTAGTAAAGTACTGGAAAAGATAGTTTTAGTCCAATTAAATTATTTTCTTGAAGAAAATAACATCCTGGAAGTCTCGCAGTCAGGTTTCAGGAAATATCACAGTACTGAAACTGCTCTCACCAAAATAATTAGCGACCTCAGACTAAACTCTGATGCAAATAAAGTCTCTATCCTTATCCTGTTAGATCTCAGTGCAGCATTTGATACAATTGATCACGACATCCTAATCAATAGACTGGAAAAGCTTATTGGGTTCACGGATAGTGTATTGAACTGGCTGAAATCATATATCACAGGAAGGAAGTTTTATGTTAGTTTCGGTGACCATAGGTCCAAGAAACATGAGAACTGCTACGGGGTTGCTCAAGGAAGCTGCTTAGGTCCATTACTTTTTTCTCTTTATATGTTACCACTCGGCGACATAATCAGAGAACATAACATAGATTTCCATAGCTATGCGGATGACACACAACTATATATATCCACTGAACCCAACGATGCAACGGCCATCAATTCCATTACCAACTGCCTGTTGGCAATAAACAAATGGATGAATGATAACTTTCTTAAATTAAATGAAGACAAAACCGAAGTCCTACTATGTGGCCCCAAATCCAAAAGAGAGATGCTTATTAAGAATCTTGGAGGCTTAACCCCCTGTCTTAAACCAGAGGTGACGAGTCTCGGTGTAATCCTGGACTCAGATTTGAATCTCAACTCTCACATTAATAAAGTGACCAAAACAGCTTTCTTTCACCTGAGGAATATAGCAAAGGTACGACCATTCATAAACCAAAATGATGCAGAGAAGTTAATTCATGCTTTTATATCCAGCCTGTTGGACTACTGTAACGCACTTTTCACTGGTCTTCCCAAGAAAACCACTGAAAGACTACAGCTCATTCAAAATTCTGCAGCTAGATTATTAACCAAAACTAAAAGGAGAGAACACTGTTACCTTCAGAATTGACTGTAAGGTCCTTTTCCTCACATACAAAGCTCTACACGGACAAGGACCTAGCTACATTGCTAACTCCTTTATAAACTACACACCAGCTAGAACACTGCGATCATCAAATGCAGGCCTATTAGAGGTCACCAGAAGCAGTCATAAGAAGATTGGTAATACGGCCTTTGTCAATTACGCCCCAAAACTATGGAACAAATTACCCATAAATATTAGGGAAGCAAACACTCTAGACATTTTTAAAAGACAGCTTAAAACCTACCTTTTTACTGAAGCATTTAAGTAATTTTATCTCAAAAGGGTTTTCCTACTTTTTAAAGTTGTTTTCTCTCTTGAACAGAGATCTTATTGGGATTTTATTAAATTTTTTATTGTTTATCACTTGAATTATTGTTTTTAGTGATTTTATGTAAAGCACCTTGAGCTACAATTATTGTATGAAATGTGCTATATAAATAAAGTCTTACTTACTTACTTACTTTCTGACATGTCGGACAAGCTCTCATCAGTGTATTGCACTTCCATCCAGAGTCTCTCCTGGGATGCCTCAAACTGGAGCAGAGACATGCAGCATGCTGGGGCGAAATGTTTCAAACTTTGTGCAAATTCATCCATAGAAGATTGTCTAAACTGGAAAACTCCAAACGTAAAGCTTTTTTGAGAGTTCTAATCGCAAATGGTACGGATGTTTCTTGTTATTTTGTGCACGCAAACAAGCTCTTTGTGTATGTGTTTGTTGAAACATGCATAATCAGTCTGATTTCCAAACAATTGTCTAAATGAATCCGTTCTGAAGATTACAGTGAAGAGAAATGGTGAAGGCATACTAAAAATAAATGTGAAAAAGACATTGTACAGAATGTTAAATGGAGGTGTTAATTATCGCAATTGAGACGGAGGATTGTTTTGCTTGGTGGTCTTAGTAAGGTCACAAGCAAGGCCAAGCAGCTTCATGATAACAAATAAATTGTGTGACATTGAATGGAGGCAATGAAGCTTCACTAGGGATCTTTCTCCCATGAATAAGCACAGGAATAGTGGGAGAGGGCACAACACACCTTTACACACTGCCTTTACCACACCAGTTTATAATGTACATGCCTTTGTTTAGAGAAAATACTGTACTTTTAACCAAAGAAACAGTTAGTTGGTGCACTACATAATCAAGGAAGCACATTGTTTTGACAGCATTACAGCGGTTGCTGCCAAGGACAAATGTCACACAAGATACAGTACAATATTGATATATATATACTTATAGTACACCAAGTAAACAATTTTTGTTTATGCAAGTGTTTTCTCTGTTCATCTTTTGGCCACAGTGTTCCCATACCAGACTTAAAACACAGTGTATGCAGGGTATCTAAACTGTGTAGAGGTCACAGTTTCTCATGCCAAGTTTTTTTTTTATGCCTATTTTGGAAGTCATTTTTTATGGACACATCTTCATAAATTTTATCCCTGGACTGTAATCAAGAATGGGTACAGATTCCATCCCTTCCTTCCACCCAAAGTAGTCAATCCAAGAGATCCGACACACAGGTTAATGACAGTGGACATGTTCTCAGAGCATGGCTGTGAGACATCTATCACTGGCTGTTTGGACTTCAAGCCTGCAGGCTCACAGGTTCCTTGAACAAACATTGAGGAGGAAAAAAGAGAGCAGTCCAGATGAGGGCCTGCCAAACAGAAGGTTCTGCTGCACCTGAGGTGTACGACTGAAACCTTCAAGATGCCTTAAATTCATGAAGAAAAAAAAAACGATCCAAGCAGAAACTAAATTCTTGTCGATCCGTGCAAGTTGACATACAGCACAATATAACTGTAAGACAGCTATGCAAATTAATAGGATGAAACAGAACTCTCTAAACCTGATGATCTTTTCAAGCTGTTAATTGAGGTTGCTATAGTTTACACCGGATTTGGCATTGCGTAAGGATACACTGTCTCACACTTCAGGGTCACACGTGGGGTTCTTCTCATCATGCAAACAATGATAAACAAGAGTGCTACATTTCACATTCAGTATGCAAAAATGCAGAAGACGTCCTATTGAGCTCCTGCACTCATCTCAGGAATATTGGAGATCAATTAATGAACTCACTTGGTCCACTGCTGCCATGAGTATGCAAAGCATGCTTGCCGTAGAGAGATAATTGACAGCTTAGAGACCCAGTGGGACATGTGAGCGATTTGTGTGTTTTGCATTTACAACTAAATGTTTTCTCCTCCTCTTACTTGTTGTCGGTAGATGGTAGGCATGGGAAACATGTATGATCAAATGACAGATTGAAGGACCTTGCTGTGTCATTCAGTGGAATCTTCTGTCTTGTTATGGAGTGGGATGGTGAGTGTGTGTGGGGGGGTGCTCTATCATGCAGGGATAAGGTTAGATTCATTACATGTATAATTTTCTTGAGACACAGACATTTAACTGCATTATTTACTTTAAGGTCAAGGCATTTACTTAAAGACTCCCGGGTGAACAGAGCTCATATTTTGCTCACCTTGGATCCTGCGTACCAAACAAGCCAGGTGAAAACGTTCATGGATATTATATTGCACTTGGGGTATTGTCTCTGTAAAGAGAGAAAAAAAACACTGTTTATATTACCCTTTTGTTTACTTTGATTAGAACTAGACAAGTTAGTAATGAGACTATCTATAAACAATGTAACTAATTAGTATATTCCAGTATGGTCAATAATATTATCTGATTAAGAAAGATGCTGAAAATTCTAATTTCATCCTGTCTGGCTGCTGTGATAAATCAGGAAAATCTTCATTTGAATACATAAATGCCTTAAAATGACTTTGGATTGTATTTGCATGAGTATCTGACCTCATTTGCATACCTGTGATCCATAGAATGTGTTATCTCAGAGCAATTTAGCATCCATTCTTATCTGGAGCCGCCCAAATCAATACAAAGTGGCTCTGAATATGGATTAGGGATGGATACTCAAAGAGAAAGGCCAGCATTTACTTGAGAGCATTTATGTATTGAGGAATGAACACATTCAACTGCCGTGTGCCTTCATTAGACAACCCTGTTTTTAAAATAAGCATATTATAAACGTGTATACATTGTATGCATTGAACAGGAAACATGCTCAGGGCAATGACGCAAAAGTATCCCTATCTCAACACTGTCATGTGGAAGAGCAGCCAAAGCTTCAACAGTCACAGCGACAGTGTGGAGTACTAAAGCAAGTTGAATTCTGTGTCTAAACAACGACGGCAATTAAATAATTATATTAATTCCCATGAACATTCCAATGAACATTTCAGACATCTCTTACCCCTTGCTCTTTAGCTCTCTGAACTGCCTTTAATTGTTGAGTGTCGATATAATGATCTATCTCAAGTCAAGCAAGTTATACAGCATTTCTGACAAAATCATGTATAACTGAATCAGTGGGACACATTGTATGGTACTTTGGAACGGGAGACTGTCCTCCTCCCCTGCAATCTCTGAGCAGAACTGGGCTTGATAAATGAGCCAGAAGTCAGAGGAATCCATCGCCAGATAGCTTCCAATCTGCACCCAGTCAAAGAGAGAAGTGTCAGCTTTTTCACCCACTGAGTGATTTGGACTGCCATCGAAGAAAATTGATGAGTGCCTTTGAGATTTATGATGCTTTTCCTTGCACATTAAATATAGACTTTCTAACATGCACTGAGAACCACTTTGAAAATGTAATCTTGCAAGAAAGTTACAAATAAGTAGAGGCAGTCAGCCAGCAGGTCCACATTCACTGTTTGGAAAAAGGACTCACTGATTTCCCTCTACCCTTGTGCACATTGAATATATTGCAATGTTTTGTAGTGAAACTGTTTGGAAATGTCTTTAATTCAAAAACATAGTAAAGAGCTGATGGTTGATTCTCTACATGTGAACATACATGTCAAGTGACATAAAATATGGTGACTGCAATATAACACTAAGGTTACTAGGGTATGAGAAGGTCATAAGCACTTGTTTCAGCTCTCTTGTGGTATGGATGGGGTGGAGTTATTGAGTCACTAAAATGGGTCCGTTTTTTAAATTCTCCTGGTATGGCTATGACATTAGGTCTATTCAAAGTAGACTCAAGCAATTGTATTTGGAAATACATCGTACATACTTACGTCATACACAATCAGTGATTCAGGGTTCTTGCTATATGTCATTTTTGAAGCACTTGTTTCATATATTATTCTGCTCCATAATTCTTTATAAAATGATTTGATTGAAGATTGCTGTGTTATAATGAATTATTCTGATGTAACTGTATTTTCACTAGGACAAAAGTAAAATATGTTGGACGGTGTTAACTTCATCAACATTTTCTCCTATCTTGCTCAGACAATCCTCTCTAGGATCCATGTTTAATCTCCCTACCTTATTGCCTGCAGAAATATTGTCATAACTATCCCGGAGTCTTGGCATAGCCCTAAAATGTAAATCAATATATTCATTACCATGGGCAGAATACAGAATTCAGCAAGGGTGCATGGATACTGAAGACAATGACAACCCTACAAAGGAGTAAAAGAAGTATTTGGTTGCAAGGTCCCGATTGTCAACTGTCCATGAGCACTACTGCAAAATAGTACTTATATCCTGGTCTTTGATAAATAGTAGTAGAGAATGCTTGGTATTCCATTCTGATAACTCATTTGCTACTGTTCTCATCACTCAGATTGTCAGCAACATGAAGTCAATACAAATAATTATGACTGAATGCAGAGGAGGGAAAATAGCTGCTGGTGTTGCATGTGGAAATAAATCTCTCCTCTGCCCCCTACCTCTCTCCTCCTCTTACTCTAAATAACGTCACATGCTCTGCAGCCCAAGCCCCCAGTGTCTAACTGTAACATTCTAGCTTTGTTTGATTTAGCTATAACTCAATTCAGACAGTTGGTATAATACCTTAAGTTGGTGTCTGTTTATCTGTTTTGACTGCCACATACAGTAGAGTAATGTGGATGCACTGTTTCGCAGTGTCAGGTGACACTTATTTCTCAAGTAATAGGGAAAGAGAGAGAGAGATAGAGAGAGAGAGAGAAAGAGAGAGAGAGAAAGAGAGAGCAATGCTTAAAAAGATGATACACAATGCAAGGTTTGGCTTTGCACACCAAAATATTTATTCAATAATTGTTGTCATTTCTATCACGATAGTATTGCACCAACAGTTTTTCTTTGCTGAATTTGACAGTAACGGCTGCGGGCAGCCGCAAATTTAATTAGGTCAAAAAATGTCCTCCTATTACCCACAATCAACCTGCTGTGTGATTGGCCTCCAATTAAATCACCATTGTTTAAAAAACAATGGTGATTTACTCTTATTTTCACATCTACTTAAGGAACAATCAAGCTTTTAACTTCAGGTCTCAACATTAAAGGTTAAGATGTGTTGTTGTTACCGTCAATGTGTACTGTGAAACCTCTTCATGATATGGGCCGTCATTCAGATTTAGTATGTCCAGTGAAGATGATGGCAAAAGAAACATTACATTTAAATATACAAAAAATCTTAATGATTTGCAAAGAGTAATTGGTTTAATTGATTATTTTTAGGAATTGTGGTTACTTTCTGAGTTTGAGAATGTGTTTTGGTTAATGGATTCTGAGCCCATCTCCTAACAACATTGTGCACATTATGTTTTTCAAGAAAACACAGTATCACAAAATATTGGCCGTTGGTTTAATTGTTTATTTTTAGGCATTGTGGTTACTTTCTGAGTTTGAGAATGTGTTTTGGCTAATGGATTCTGAGCCCATCTCCTAACAACATTGTACACATTATGTTTTTCAAGAAAACACAGTATCACAAAATATTGGCCATTGAGACCCTAACCCTTGGCCCTAACCGTAACCCTACCTTTTTAAGTAATACGTTATGATACTATGCAAACAGGTAGAATACAGTGCTGTAGAATACATATATGTAGGTAATGAAAAGAAAGTTTCCATTAACTTTTATGAAGCCCAGATATTCTCAGACATATGAATTTAATTAATTTTGTTCTCAGGTTATAAAGTAATTTCATTATATGGGCAAGAGGGAGAGCAGGGATCCATGTCTGTTCTCTATCTTAGGTTAAGTACTTGGTTCCATTGAATTCATTCATTATACTGCAAGTATGGGTACATTAAAATATAATTTTCTTAATAATAGCGCAATCAAATCATCTCATGTGACTGTAACATAATTGAAAGAATTGCAGTGAGATCAAAGTACCTTTCCTTTCAGGTTCAGCACACTTGAGGCTGAATTGTATATGTGTCTTCTCAGCTCTTCAATCCTGTGAACAGAACATATTTCTCAAAAGCTTGCTTGTGGTTATGTTGAAATGCTCAAAAAGACTGAATGCAATCTGAATCCTTACTGTGCCAAAATGCAGGTGGGGTAATAATGAAAACACCAACAGAAAAGAAGTCATGGTTGAAATAAGTATATCTGGTTCATGGGTATGAACTAAAGAAAGGAAGCTTAATCAGGAACTTAATAAAATGTGATGCCTGCCTAATGTATACATTCTGGGCTTAAAGCAATCATTGTGAGTGTGCAAATGGACCTCCATCTGTGAAAAATAATGTTTGCTTTTCAATGTTTCAATAAATATATGTGAGAGAGAGTGAGCAATGCAGTGCAGAGGGAATCTACTGCTGTGGACAGCAAGAAGCCTACCAAGAAATTGCTTCTGTTCCCTTCATCTCTATTATGGTTATTGAATTTGGTTCAAAAGCCACTGACATCAAAGGAATGCGCAGAATTTCAAAAGTCATGAGGTTCAATGTAAATCATTGTGAACCAAGAAAAGGAATGTCAGAAACGACATTAAAAAGAAAGGAATTTTCTCATATGAAAGGCAGGTGTTCTCCACATCAGAGTCACTCCATGGACCAAGTGTTTAAATATTTCAAAACATGGCAGCAGTGCAAACCCTGAATTTGTGTGTTCATGACCTCTGAAGTCATTTTTTAAACACCATCCCATTGTTTTGGGTGGTTAAACTCTTGTCATGTTATGAACACGCTCAGGTCAAGGTTACCCCAGCTAAAATAAATATCACTTAAGCAAAATGGATGCTTTGAGGGTTATTCTAACTGTTCACACACTTCAATTTAGCCCAGTTGAGCCCGGTTGTGGAATTATACATTTTGACTCTGGAAAGTGAACACGTCAAGGTGACATGAAACAGGTGATTAGTTCCATATCCTTTTTAAACCTATTAGGCCTATACTGTACCTCTTAAAGGTTTCGGTATGGTTTAGTGGGGTGCTCTGCTTTGATCTTCAAAGCTGACCTCCCCTCTTGCCTGATTGATGGATAGGGCCACCATTGATGCCTGCATATCTATCAAGTAAAGCCAACCTTGATGAATGAATATGTCCTCTATCTACAGTGCATCTCCTCATGAAGAATTGTCCTTTTTCACCAAACGTATTCATCCTTCAGCCAGAGATTGATTAACCATGGAGGTGATTCAGTCAGCAATTATGACCTCATCACTAATCAATCAGCCCGCACCAATGGGACCGCTCCTGACAGACTCTCATACATACCCAGAGGCACACACAAACAAATGGAGGCATACACATACAATATATATACTACTGCACAAACACAAACACACACACACATTGACACACATACACAGATAAAAGACACAAACACATAGAAGTACTGTAAGCTAACAGGATCAAGAATTATTATTGGAATATCAGAATATCTTGTTGTGGAGTCTATAAATCATAGACAACGAGACAGACGAAGAGACGGTTTGTGTGTGTGTGGGTTAATGTTTGTGTGGTTCTGGGTATGTGTGTGATTCAATCCACTTCTGCCTACGGCTCCATCTACACAGGTGGGATTGCCTGGGGTACTGTTGCGTACTCCTGCAGTTTCTGCCCATTCTTACGCCAATCATGCTGCTGTCTGTCAATCAAAATAAAATGATCACATAACCTCCACAGTTCTTGGCTGGAGGTTCTAATATACAAAAGGTATTGAAGATGTTCTTAAGGCTATCAAAAGCTCTATGTGGGATGAAAATCAATTTCCAGAACATAAGAAAGGTTGTGGGTATTAGATTGGATTCATGATCAGGATAGAATACCAGCATTTTGGTGGTCCATTATTCAAACTAACCTATTACAAATTCCATTTGTAATAATTCTCAATTCTCTTTTGTTCTCAATCATTTATTTGAATTACCCATCAAAAATCAATAATGTGTCAATAATTTGTGGAGAGAAGACCTTAGACAACCCCATAAGAGATATATTGGCTGTATTGAACCTTTAAAATGTTCTGTGGAAGTTGAGGTAGGTAGACAGGTATAATATAACGTATTTATCAATGCAGATGCCTACCGTACAGTAGAAAAATTAAATGTAACACCTGTACATTCTTTACTGTACTTGGTCCAAAGGTATCTTTACATATCTCCTGCTGGTGTTCGAGGCAGACCATATCATATATGAATATATTTGATGTCCTCCAACTAGTTTAACTATGTCTTGTCACCCTGTTCCTCAATGCCAGTGGACACATTTATCTTGAGATTGATTGCCTTTCCAAGATGACCGTTTGGGGTCACCCTGTAATGGACTGGCTTCCTACGCAGTGTCCAGGAGCAATTTCTTTCTACAGTTCTGAACCACCCACACAAACACTTTGCAGCAGTCTCATCCAGTGTGACTAGAAAAGGACACTGTGGTGTGAAGGGACAAACCAACATCTAAACCCAAAATTGGGCCTGACATTTTTTTTGAAAATTCAATTTAGTATTTATCGTGTACAGGTACAAGAGATTGTAGTCAACTCAAATGTATCACAGAACTTGTGGCGATGCATTTGTTTCCCTAAGCAACTCATATAGTGGAAGTTAAAACTAGCAATGTTGGCAACAGTGTAATTCCAGTCTGCCAATGATACCTCCATTTAGTGGTGTTATTTGCAGGCACACCACACCTGTTCAAAGTGAATCATGGAAAGGGGTCTCATTATTGTGTAATTGGATATATACTCTGTGATCATAACACATGAATGCTTTATTTCCCTCTCTCTCATCTTCAAATATATCTGGTTGAATGAGACATGTTTCTATGGCTAGACTAAAACGTCTTGATACTGGGATTTTCAGTGGAATTAGGACAATACTACTTTGCTTTCCTGTAGTAAATCATTGTTCAAGCCTCACACCTGAATATGAAGCTTAATCAGTATTAGTTGATGAGTTGAGTTTTATTATTATTATTATTGCGCTTAAATTAAAAATGTCTACATCATGTGTGATTGTTTCCCAAGTGTGTTGTGTTGTGTTATTGTCTTGTGTAACATATTGGTCCTCATTCTGTCCTTTCAAAGTCGAAATAGAGATCAGTAATATCTCTGGAAAAGAAAAAAAAATGATAGTGTATCCCAGCCTATTAGGTACATAACCATGGCTTCAAAAGGGCAGTTTGAAAAGAGAGGGAGCACCAAAGCTAGAACATGCTGTTGAATAAATACATTAATTAATTGGGAATTAGGTGCTTGAGGCTCAAGTTGGCTCCCTTTCAAGTGCTAGGGGTTCTCATAAATATACATTTAAAATGAAGTGTGGCAAGATCAAGAAGTAACCTCTTAACAATGCACTTTCCTATCATCATTTCTATGATAAGCAACACCTAGCAATGCCAACGCCTTGTTAAGAAACAAACATTTTACTTAATATTAATAAATGGAAATTAATGCTTTGTTTATTTCAGTAAAGAAGGCTCTTAAGTTATGAGAGCAGGCTGTCAAGTTTTAAGTCTTGAGTTACAATGGTAACAGTAAATAAAGCTGCAAGCAGCATTAGTGTTGGTTGCTGTGTAGAAAGAATAAAATGCTGCTGCAATGAGGTACTATGCTCTCCTAGATACTGAATAAACTGACTTAAAGTCAGTTATTAGGGAAACAAAAAGTGTGAAAAATGCTATATGAAGGAAGCAGTCTGCCAACAACAGTCAGCAATCCTGAGATATTTTCCAGATGTCTTTAGATGTCAGATGATAGGTTGTTAGTAATAGATTAATGTATTGTATTTGTGATGCATAACCATACTTAATGAAATTGACATTCCTTATGGTAAATGTGTACATAGTTTAGGATGTGGATCTTTTCATTGGTTCAGTAAACACATCACTACAATGATGGATCACATAATGATAAAATGAATGTAATGATGTGGGATAGTGGTGTTGGGGTATGTCCATCATGATACATTTAGCATCTTTAGCATTTTCAGCAAAGCACCTCAATTGGAAGTTACAGCAAAGATAGGTCACTGATATGTGCAATGTGTTTTTAAATATATAAATATATGTGAAAAAAGCAGGTTACAAATACAAAATAACAATATACATACATATGCCTAATAAAAATACAAGAGAGAAAAAATACAAATATATGAAATACAAAATCCTGTTTATACATAGTTGGTTGGTTATTTAAGGACAACTTTCTAGGAACCATTACATCTGTTGCACCATTTATTTTACCAGGCTTTTCCATTGTCATTCCCTTATCCCTATGTCATGTGATATAGGATTTTTGCTTCAAATATGATGCTAATTGATATGTTCATTCTTACAGTGGTTGCATTTGTTGCTGTAGCAATATGACCTGTGCTCCTTTGTATGACCACCTTTCCATTCAATCTCCATGTTTTGCCCTCAGTTATTAGAATAAGAGCCTTTGTGGTGCATGAAGTTGCAGCAGTCAAATGAATAATAATACAAAAACATTAAGTGGTCAGATTAAAAAAGATGGATGGATGTAGGCATATTTCTGGGTCACCAAGGCCTTTTAGGATTACACCGCTAGAATCGCACCACTGTAATTAACACAGTATTTTAATGCATGCAAGTATATATCCCTTTTTTCCAAACCCAGTTCATTAGCGAGTTGTGCTCTTTTCCCATCACCCCCACCCCCTCCACGTACTGTACCTGCCACCCTCTGGTGGTTCCTCTGAGTTCCTTGCAGGACTGTATCTCTCCTCCCTGTGTGACAGCCTGCTTCTGAACACTCGCAGTGAATTGTAGAACCACCCCCCCAGGTGTTTCCTCTGCCCCATCTGCTAGTGCTGCAGCCGCAGACCTCCAAGGCATCCACCTTTTTGTGAGAGTCAGATGCCTCCACCATGGCCAGACACTGATCGAAAAGTTGTCTTTATTGTTGTTGTTGTGTTGGTGTATTGCATGGCAAGGTTTGTTGTCTGTCTTTGATTGCATCATCTGATATGTTGTGCACTCACATGAATCTTGCAGCATATGGTCACTAACAGGTCCAAGGAAAAGGTAACCTCATATCAGCATATTGTGTCATGATGCTCTTGAAATTTCATTTGAAAATGGCAGCAATCCACCGAGAGCTGTGTGTGTGTGTTTAAACCAACATAAACCAAAACCACAGAAGACAGTATGCTCTTACCGATGTTTACTTGACCTAAACTCAAGATCAAAGACTATAGACTTAATTTGAACTTGCCAAAAAAAAAAAAAAAATTCTTCTAGTCTAACTAGGATGATTTAATTATTTTCTCTCATCTTTTTCATGAGATTGCATCCCTTGAAATAAAAACAGGTGTTATAATTCTGGGTCATTGGTGGTAGATTGCTGTGAAAAGGCTAAACAATTCCTTTTGTCCCAGTGACAAGTTAATTATTATTCCATGAACAATCATCAATCATCAGTATAAAGACTTACTGTATTGAGAAAATAATGGCAGTGATTGAGAATTGATTTTGACTCTACGCTCTGAAGGGGAATTACCTGCCTTTAAACAATGACCTTATATCCCTTTATCACTGGGTGAGCAACCATCACTGTTAAACATGTTATTTTGAATCTTGCTTTATTTCTTTGTTGCTACAGTCACACAACACAAGAACAACTCTTTACCGACGAGCCACATTAACCTCGTACAGTTATATGGTTTATTTGTGTTTAAATCAACTATGTAATGCAAAGTAATGACATTACAGACCTAAGTATTAGCATAGTAACAAATGTTAACTTGTGGCATCCCACACTGACTGACTACAATTTCTATGAATATAATTTAAAAGTAGGTAACTGATTAAAAAGAATTTTCAGACTTATCAAACACACAGTATTATTTTGATAAGAACCAACCAAACAATAATGTATACCTAAACATAACCAGCAATACGTTTTTTTTTCAGTAGTTCAGGCAACACTTTTTATTAAAGATACATGAATTACCATGTATCTACTTGACAGTACATATACAGTACATCTTGTTTTTGTAACGCAACCTTTAACTACCCCTCTACAACATCCACTGCCCTTTGATACCCCTTCCTCACACTGTGCTTTCTTACACTTATATAATAACATTTACCCCCAAAAAACTGAATACAGTTTAATCATACTGCAATTATTATGTATCTACTGTGTTTTTACTCTTGGCATTGCTACTGCACGGAGTGACATGGTAGTATTGAAACCGTTATGTAAATTGTTGCCCCAGATCCTGTACTGCTGGTGGCCTTCTCAATGGCCCCTCAGCCAATCCTTATTTTAGTCCACAGATCAAGGGTCCTGATGACTTCTGTCGGCCATCAGATGCTCTGTGGCAGATGTCACAGCATTTATTGTCACAATGATTTATTGGTTTAGGAGGTGACAGGCACAGGGAGGGACACGATCAGAAAGGCATGGCCCCAGCAGGGGAAAACCCCATAATGCCAACTCCCAACCAAGTCTCATTTTCTTCCCCTGGGGCGGTATTTCGCTTCCAGTTATTGTTTGGCCATCTGTTTCATTTCCAGCCTCATACTTTTCCACTAACCAAGCATGGTGGTTTTCTGCCAAGCTGGGTCACCTTCCTTTTGCCCCTCTAATTTGACCCCCGCTGTGTACCATCATGCTTTTGGGTCAGATACAGTTTTGCAGGCAAATTACCTGTGGCACGTGTTCACGTTGGGAGTTGGGGATTTGTTGTGCGTACAGTCTGCTACCACTTCTCTGCTCTGTACTGCCCAAATCCTGGTCTTTAAACCATGGCTGTGTGATCCCTCCAAAAAGTCTATATTTTGTGAAATTCCACCACGTCCAAATGTAGTGCACATTTGCTATACTTGATTTTTGTTCAACAACAACAAAAATAATGCTAATTGAATAGGATAAGAGGGATATAGTCAACTAATGTTTCACCTTGAGAATCTTGAGAGGCTGACCTTGTGATGGCTAGTCTCTACTGAGGCTCCCGGAGATAAAAGCTATGAGCCCTACTAAAACCCCCATTCCCTCATGCCAAGGACACACGCATCATCATTTTTACTGGCCTATCTGGTGGGGTGATACATGGCTCCTATAGCTAGGCAGAAGCCAAGATGCAGCTTTAACAAACTAGTGTCTGTGAAGCAGAACCCTTTTTAGCCACCAAAAACACAGAAAAGGTGGAGAAGCTCAATTAACCATCAAGTGATACTGGTAGACTTGTACATTAAATGAAATGGCCCTTGCAGAACTGAACTCATTTTGTGAATGAGTGTATTGACAAATGACAGTGAAGTATAATTGCCTAAGAATTACTTATGAAATGTGTGTGCCATCCCCCTAACACTTTAAATGTTGACAGCATTTCAAAAAGGTTTGGATATGGGAGTCAGGTGGCTGAGCGGTTAGGGAATAGGCCGTTAGGGAATTGGGCTAGTAATCAGAAGGTTGCTGGTTCAATTCCTAGCCGTGCAAAATGACGTTGTGTCCTTGGGAAAAGCACTTCACCCTACTTGCCTCGGGGGAATGTCCCTGTACTTACTGTAAATCTCTCTGGATAAGAGCGTGTAACTTTTGAACTGTAAGTTCAAAAGCTGAAAGGGCAAAGAAGCTAGACACTAGCCTTCAAATGTTGAGAGAGACTTATAGAACGCAAGCAAGTAAACAGAAAGATATTCTCAACAGGGACACAAATAATTCGATATCAGTGGGGGACAAAGGACTGACAGGTGTTTATGCAAATAAGCAGTGAATTGATTCTTTTTTCTGATGGGGAAAACAACTGTTAGGGCATCCTCTGAGAAGGTATGGAGTGTTAGGTGTTCTACAATTGTAGATGACAATACTCTTCACTCAGATGTATGCTTATCTGTGCATATTTTAATGACATGTTGATGCATCTTACTTTGGATCATTATGTATACTGCTGCAGTGCACAGTTGAGTGATCCATGTCCATTGCTCAGCCAATCGTCAGATAGTTTTTCAAATGTGTTTTTTTTGTGTGTGCTTTGAGCACCACACGAATAGCCCAATGTAGTTCTAGAAAACAATGAAAATATTCAAGAGAAGGCAGACATCTCTACGGCCGATATACAAAACTTTGCAACTCACACCAAAAGCTTGCAAGCTAACTTGACTTCTAAAAGCCAAGCAAGACAGTATAACAAGGCTGCTAACGCTTTGTTGCGTTGAACTCATGATTTAACCTCTTGACGGCATCCTCACTCAACATAAAACCTATTTGTGACTTATTGGCCCCCATTTTGCTCTCATTTAATTGCAATGTGAGAAATAACATGTTACAGACTTCATAATAAATTGTAAATGTTACAATGCAAGTTAAAGTATATTGGTGTCCTTTGTACAACACAGTAGATTGTAAATGATAAATGACTCACTTAAAAAACAACTTTGCTTTTTTTTGCATCATCCTAGTTATTTGTCACTATGGCATCAATTAGCATTGACTTATCACATATTCAAAATCTTTTTCATACACTGTCAAGGGAGAATAACACAATGGAGATGGTGCACAAAGGCTAACATCTTATTAATGAGTCGTTTTCTTTGATCACTAACTGTCATAATAGTATTTGTTTTCTTCTCGTTTTTTGACATGAGGCATCTGTCATGAGAATACAGTGCCTCTAAGAATGGTTTATTACAAACAACAATACAAGGAACCATGTGACAGATAGTGCCGGAGATAACATTTAATATGAATAGGTTACTTATCGCCTTTCATCAAACTTACCATCTCAATCATGTTATTTTGACTGCTTAAAACATTTAATACTGTTACATTTTTAGGTCAATATCTACATATCTGTATAAAATGTATGGACTGTATAGACCCTTTTTGGCCTTCAATCAAAATTAAACAAATGACAGGGAGAAATGTCCTGTTTCCTTCTAATTGTTTTTGAATGCCATTGACTTGGTGTTCTGGCTTTCAAGATATGTATACAATACAACATTCTGATTGTACATACTAGACTAACTAATTTTCTGCCAGCTTTGTATACTGCCACGCTTTCATACACAATCTGATTTTAGTGATTATATTCTCTCTCTCTCTCTCTCTCTCTCTCTCTCTCTCTCTCTCTCTCTCTCTCTCTCTCTCTCTCTCTCTCTCGCTTTAACATTTACGTAACTCTGGTACACAGAAGGATGCTCTTTTACATAATCTGGACTCAGAGACTATGGTTTGAAAGCAGCTGTGTCCCAAAAATCGACTGAAAGTTGTCCCGACTCCCCAGGGAACTGCAGTCTGGGGGTTGTATTATGCTGCACTGCTACAAATGAACACTTTTGCCAGAGATTACTGTACCAAAATTAGTGCGGTAAATATGATTATTCATAACTGTAGCCAACCCAATTTGAATGACTTAACCAAAATCAATGGTTTGTTGTTGATTGGTATAATGCTACTTATTAGGCCAATTCATCCGAAGTGTTACTCAAAATAATTTACACTAAGCTACCATATTGGCTTAACTGGATTCAAAAAGCCACTTGAAGGACCCTGGGAACATTGAGGAAAGTGGTTGGGCAAAAGGCTAAAGTGGAACACATAGCTGTCAGATGAACCATATACTGCCAGTGCCTCCGTGGTTTGACCTGTCATCGATCCACTGGGCTGTTGACCATGGGCCTCCTGGCCCCTCACCCCAAGGACTGCTTACTGAAGAGGAGGCATGAAAGGGAAGCTCTCAAAAAGTATGTTCAGTCAAAGTCATGCTTATGGTATAACTCAGGCATGTAAGTTACCTACCTTAGTCCGAACTTGTGACAAGTGCTGTACTGTATGTTGAGTACATACAGTACTCAAAATACAGTAGTGTGACAGTAGCATGATGAAATGGACTGTGTTGTTCATGTTGAAAGTATTTCCCAGGAGATCTCTTCACTGTCTCACATGCACCAAACCACACAAGAGCAGGGAGCAAAGCAAGAAACCCAACGCATTGAACCGCACAGTTAAGTGAAGCTATTTCCGACAACATTAAACACTGCATAATTCCATCACGTGCAATAAAAGACTCCATGTATCTGCACACAGGGTGTCAGACACGCTATAGTCAAAACCTGATTACTTACCGTACATAAGATTGTTTGCATAACCTTTTATTGGAAAGACATATAAATGGTATTTGTCAAACAAAGTCAATGAAGTGTCATTACATTTGAAAGGACATCTTTTTATCTATATTGAGATGTACAAAATAAACATCACATTATTAGTGATGAAAGGGAAAATGGATACCAAGCTGTCAGAGAGACAGTACTTTGAATAAATGAAATACAGTGAAACATTACAAAAGCTCAGGAGTCATGGGGTCTTTACGAGCAGAATATTCATATTATTTCACATCACTGTAGGATCTTTTTTTCATAACAGTTACCAATAAACTACTTGTCAGTCATCTCCCAGCATCCCCTTGTCCAACATTACTGAAGCACATTTCAGGTGTATGCACTATGAGGTAGCCAGCACTGACAGGCAGACAACATAGCACACAAGGGAGTGTTTCAAATGCAACCCCCCGACAAGTTTGTGTGTTATATTACATTAATAACACCTCAGCCCTGTGGGGGTCGAAAGCTCTTTTCGTGTTGCATTCCTGGTCATCCACCCTGGGCATCTCCTGCTTACTCCGAATGGAGAGGAAGGCCTGGTGAGCACAGCTGGAGTCCCGCCCATCGTAATGAACCTCACACAGTCTTTATCACAATCAAATGTTTAACTAACGCCTTCAAGAGCCATGCAAATGTGACATTCAACTTATCCGCAATCCTTTAATTTTGTATCAGTGACTCGGGCTGCTGGGTTAACGTGACGACAACATAATTGAATCCGTTATTCAAGAAATACATTACAGATGACTAATTAGATGACATTTTGCCTAAAAATCGAATACTTTGTTGAAAACTACGCCAGAACACAATGGCTTATCGATCAATCATTTTATGGAAGTTTGTTTTGGGGTACACAGTACAGTATTTGGGTTAATACTAACGTTAACTCATGGCAAGAGCTAGGCTACTTCATTCACCTGGGATTAACCATGTCCTTTATGGACATGGTTTAACTAAAATTGGACACCAAAGTCTGGAATGAACTGGGAAGGACTACTCATCACAAGAACATCAAATGGACAGGACAAGGTATTAATAGACCACTTGAGATCACTTAAGATGCAGGCAGAAGTCATCCCAATATGCATTTATTGTAATTTGTGTACCACAGTAAATCTGGCAAGAAGTTTAACAAAAGCTTGCAGGAAAGCAAGCTGATGAGAGTAATTTATCAGTGGAAGAGCAGCGTTCAGGCAGATGGCCGGGGACAGGCGCAGATCCACTGGTATAAACAGGTTATTTGGTTTCAAAAGAAATCAGACAATCAAGCGTGAGGTATTGACACAGCTAACCTCTGCAGGGAGTTGAGGGTACTGGAGAATAAGCAGGATGTTTCCCTGGAACACACACATTAACCCCTACTTACAGACAGGAGGATGACAAGTGTATTGGAAATCAAATGGTCTTTTTCCTCACATGGCTAACTGGCTTTAAGAAAAATATCTCAGGATTCAAAGGTAAACTGTACCAGTTTCGAAACCACATTACTGAACTCGAAAGTAGACTAGAAATGAGAATAGTTCATTCAGATTAATTGTCTGTTCAATGATTTGTCTGCATGAAGACTGTTCCTGTTTCAACTGTTTAGTGAAGAATGTGTTCTTCTGCTAAACTCATCCAAAGACTTGGGCATTTGGCAAACCAAAATGCTCTTGTGTGGAATACATCCAAGAGTATCCCCTTGTCATAACATTTCTCCTTGGGAGATAAGCCATGTTGACGATAATTACACAGATTAATCTTGTGTTACCAGTCTGTTCGATTATCAGTTTGTCAAAGTCAGCCAGGATGTTCACCCCCACCCGTCATCCAGCAGTGCCTCAAGTCTTCCTTTTTTTGTTTTTTTTTCTTCTTCTTGGCTTGCAGGCTCTTTCAACAGACAACCCAGAAGAACAGGTTGCCAATTGGAGAGGGTCCTGGCAACGTGCAACAGGACCCGTAGGGGTTCAAGTCACAGACGTGACATTGCTCCATTCTTGCTGAGGTTAGATCCTTCCACTTCTTTCTGGTAATGCCAAAAGGTACTCTGATAAGATGCAGACTTACAGCAGTTCATCAATACATAATTGATTGGGTTTTAGTTGGGTCAGCACTCGGTGAAGCCTCTGGGCACAAGGCCCTCTATTACAGTTTGAGTTGATTTGTTGAGTTTCTTTGTGGCTGAGGCTTTCCTGAAATGGGTAATGGCATGGACCTTATTGTTTGTTTTGATTGCTAACATTATCACAGTTTCACTTGCGGTTATCATTCAGGATGTGTAAGATGGCTGTGAAATGTGTAAGCGGTATGTTGGGACAGGTTTGTTTTGTTGTTTTCTTTTTTTTCCAAGTGAGAGGTATGATTACTCTGATCTAAGAATTTAATAGAACCTACGGCTATCATCCTTTTTGCAACAATACACAAATTAAACAAGTATTGACTATTTCCCTTTCTTAGACAACAGGGAGAGGAACGTTGGAAAAGACAGAGTTGTACTCATAATAATTTCATTACATTCTAAGAATTAAACATATACATACCATACAATTCAGGTCATAGTTTGTTATTGATCTATGAATACTCTCTCCTGGCCTCAGTGGGGAAGTGAATCCCCAATATATACCTACAGTATGAACTGTTAAATCCATAATGACAGTTCACTCAGACTAGTTCAATCTCTATGGTGCCCACGGCTTGAAACTGCAATTCCAGAAATCAATATTTTTTGAGCAAGTGAAATGATTGTGGCATTTACGAGTTTGGAGAGTAAGCAAGAGACAATGGGAAAAACCTCAGTGTAACCTAGAAATGAACTGGTACGCACAACACTATACTGGACTGTGTTTCTGACAGATTGACTAGTTTGTGAGTATATATTTCTGTTCTATGTCAATTCATCACTTTTTACAAATGTTCATGACTGGTCACATAGGTACACGTCATCTATCTAAAACTAGAGACTGCCCAGGTTATTACGTGTTTGATTTCTGATGGATGTGATTTTTACTGGCTGACAATTTAAAGACACCATGAGGTCAGCAGCAAATCAGCCTTTACAACAATCTGATTAAGACATAAATAAGCTCAATGGCTACTTTGCAAAGGGGTAGAAAAACCTATTTTGCTGTGAAACTTCTACGATTTGCCATTTTTCATTGAGAAAGAAAAAGGAAATGTAGCAACAGAAATGGCACTTCACTTCAGCGCTGAACACTTTGAACACTAGTCAGGTATCCCATTCAGGAACAAATTAGACCCTGAAGGGTGAATATTTACCCATCCTAGCTTTGTGTGCTTCTACTGTATGTCATGCAATGCTTTCATCAGCTCGGCTTAGTGCTGGAGACGATGCTTTCTCAACACTTTCTGCAATATGACACTGCCTCACAAGTTTAATCAGCACAATCCCTCAGTATTTCTGCTGCATATCAGGAACAGGATCACCTAAAATGAACTGAAGTGGAATATACGATGCAGAGTGCCTGGAGTCGGGGGAGGATAAGGTCCCAGATAGTAATAGAAAACTCCATCCACATTTGGCTGCTATTGGAAGAAGACGCCATTTTCAAATGTAACATAGAAATAAAACATACTTTGTTTTGCTTTTTGATAAAACCAGCATGAATAATTATGCGATACATTAATGAAGCATTGAGAGCTTCACAGCTTGACTTAACACAAGTAATACAGGACCTTTTACTCTACCCAAGTTGTGTGGACAACCTAAATAAATATTCTGCCTACACTCCCATGTATTCAAGTTTGTGTTGATTTTCCATGAAAATATACAAACAACAATCCGTGACCAAAATGACCAAAATCCTAAACTAAAAAGAGGGTTTAGGGTCCTATAAATGGATTGTGCTTGTTCATCCACAGGTTCTTATTAACTATTTCAACAACAAGACCAAGGAATATGGACTTGTTATTGATTAAAAATTAATTATATTCTCACCGACCGTACCACTCTTGAGGTACAATTCCCCCCAATTAGTGGTAAGATGTGTCAGACATGTCAATTTTAGCAATCACTTCATTGCAAAGACAGCAGTGCCAGATTACTTATTCATTTATTTTATTCTGAGGGGTTGTCAATCCTCTACTGTCTTTTCTATTTTTAATGCCTGGTCAAGGTATCTACACCAAGATTCACATATATGGATGTGTGGCACAGTATAAATGGCGTATACAGTATACACATTGTGCCTACTGTATACATAGATATGTAGTATATATCTATCTCTCTCGCTCTCTCTCTCATTCTCTCTTTTGCTCTCTCTACATATATTATTTTATTAGTTTTTCCAGCGCATTGATACATTATTTGTTCACATTTTCACAGTTGAATTTATGGAGCAGGTCAATGTGCTTGTAATTTAGTTTTCTGGTAAGGGTTACTGAAATAATCCTTCATTTTAGAGAGAAGCTCTATTTATAGCTGAGATTTGTATTTGTCTAGAAAGTGTATTTTTTATTATTCAAAATACATTTGTAATACTCTTAGAGATAAGGTGAAGTAGGTTAAGGTCTGCAATGTATGGGGTTCCACCTTGTCTTTTCTGAATTCTATGTCACATCTAATTTACAAGAAGGTCTTTGAATGTCAGGACCAGACAGATATCGTTATTTGGAGGACAGCTCATGGTTAATCACGTAAAAAAATAGTCTGGCTGACCCGACCACCACCACCTCCGTCCCAATTCCTGAAAATACATGCCAGATATCAGAGGTCAGCAAGCATACTGACAACTCTGTAAGCAATCTGGCGGCTGTCAATCTTGATGTAGGCAGGTCCAGAAGCCCCAGCTGGTTAAATCACCCTCATTTATTTTCTGGAATTGGGCTGCTTCCCTGTCACCTGTTACCTGCTCTATCTCATGTTATTGGATGGATTCCATTATGGATTATTATGTATTTTTTATCACATCAACTTTGTAAAAAATGTCAGTAGAAATTATACAATGTATTTACTGTAACACATTTTGATAAATAATTTGTTTTTCAATTTGTGATGTCAAAAATGGGAACATGTACATGATACCATGTACAGTATTTATAAAAAGAGAGAAAAGTGAAGTTCTATAAGACCATTTATGAATCTAATTGGCTCAAGTGAAAAATGTTCAGGCTCTGAATTATTAGTTTAGCCACGTTGGGGATGGCAAGACTGCAATGTCTGCAGGCTTGTGCAATTATCATACAGCTTCATGTAGCCTCTGGCTGAAGTATGAATAGAAGGCAATTATTAAAACTAGAAACCAATGACCACAGAGAATGAAACAGTCCTCTCCTCAATAATATTGGAAGACGAAAATACTGGAGACTTAAATGAAAACAATTGGTAAATTGGCAACCCATAAGAACCTGTGCTCTTTCTAAAGATTGTTCTTGGAAAGCGATGAATACTCGTCTGAGTGTAAAACAATGTGGCTGATTTCCTGGGGGCAGGCTGTCAGACTTGTTTGATGTCTTATTAGGTTTTAAGACGTCTTGTTTAGAAATGCTTTGAGAAGCTTGGCTAATTAAATTGGCTTAGTGGCAGTATGCGGCTGCTGTGCTTTGTGTGGTGATGTGTGCGGGACTGAGATGGAAATAAAAGGAAAGCAAATACATATACATGTGAACAGTACAGTTTTCACATTTTGGGAACAGGGACTTTTCTGGATATTAATGGTCTAATACACACACATACTAGAACACACAAACGCACACACACAATGCCATTTATTTTCCAGAGACAACTTGAGTCATATGACAAAGGACTGCTTTAAAGGTCAGGTTGTGGATTAGTGTAAAAGAGACAGATCAATAATATGAAAAGACAGCTTCTTATGCATGAGTCAGAATGTTGTAGACAGTAAACATAGGATATGTCCATAAACACCAGAATTCCATACTGCCCAAATCTTGACTCAAACAAAATCAAGGAATGAGAACAGTCAAGAACCACAAAGACTCTTATCTCTACAGCTTTCTTCTTCTTCTAGAAATCTGTAAAATCATCTTCTACCTTTTGCATGGCAGATCATTCTTCAAGATGGTATATTAAGTTATGCAAGGTATCATACTGTGACGGAGAATGTGTGTTGGAAACACCAAAGCATCTTGATAATCTGAGCATGAGGAAAGATTCACAGTAGGGGCACAGAAAAGGTCATGCTGACAGGGTAAAACAAGAGTTAAAAAGGAATGTCAGGAGGCATTTTTTATTAAAATGCCAATATTTTGCTATATGTCTAAACAGGTCATCAAGATTAGACCTTTACACTGTTTTGCCATTCTGTCAGGTTCTGGCATTTTCCACTGGGGGAGTTATAGTCGGGCCTGTCATTTTCAGGGTGAGAAGTTTTCACTGGTCTTGCTGCTCATCTCAACAGTTTCTTCCCTTCCGCTGCTGGCCTCTTCAACAAGGCCAAGGGTCCACACTGACTAATGACTTCCTGCTTAAAACACACTGCTTTTTTCACTGCATTACAAAATTGTATCTTGTACATTTGTATTTTTTTTTATATTTGTATGTTTGTTTTTTTATATTGTACATTACGGCAACTTGTATTTTATTGTATATTTTATTTTATTCTAATTCCACTTAGTACTTAGTATAGATAGTCCACATATTTAAATTTTTGGTCCCTATATGTTTATTTTATGCACCTTCCTGCCAAAGCAAATTCCTTGTCTGTGCAAACTTTCATGGGGAATAAATCCCATTCTGATTCTGATTCTGATCTTCACCCCTGGAGAAGATATACTGTTCAACTGTTCCAACTGTCTTGTCTATGCAGGCTCTTGCCGTAAACACACATAAACTGTACCAAGTCAAATATATTTTACATTTACATTTAGTCATTTAGCAGACGCTCTTATCCAGAGCGATTTTGTACATGGTTTCTTAAAATTTGCATTATTAAACTATGATTTCCTTTTTAATTTAAAACCATGGTAACAATCACTGTTTCCTGTAAAAAAAAAAAGATGTTTTACTGTATGAGGGACTGTATTTGGTACTTTGTGTACCGAATGAGTTATTCATGCATTGTATTAGCTTCCTGGTTTGTGGAATGTTGATGGAATGCGTGTCAAATCAATGTCTGACATCTGCTCATACATATCAGCTGCTAAGCCATGGTATTGGTGCCTTCATTAAAGTTCTGACACAAAACTCCATCAAGACCTGATATCCCCTAGCACCTGGGCTAAATTGGATTTTTAAATAAATGTCGGAGTAGGTTTTCTATTAACTTTGTAAAGCACATATTAAAATTTGGGAAGTGGCACATAAAAATGCATTGAAATTTTGTTGAAAATAATGCATTTCATGTTGGGAATCCCATCCTGCATCGTACAGACTAGAATTTTATAAATAATGTAATTGGTCACTAATCCTCACCTGCAACATGCATCAGGTGGAATTCTTGTTTTGATTTTAGGACCAGGTTGTCCTGAGTTTGATCTCCTCCTCATTATTAGAAACAGCATTACATTCCAATGGCCATAGAAATAAAATAAACGTTCATAATTAATGACAATATTATATATATTTGATGTTCAGTGAATAAACATGGCATTACAGTACATTAGAGAGGCGTTGACTGTGCGATTTAATCTTTAAGAAATGGTCTGCCTCATTGCAAAATTCTAAATGTGCAGTTGGAGTTGCCAATCACTGTTGTTAATTCATATTCCGTCCTCTCAGCGTAGATGAGAGTATTAAGCAAATTACTGTTTGATGTCTCGGCACGTTTGATCCAAATGCAATTAAATCCCATGCACTCTAATAATCAAAATTAACTCAAGTACTATATGACAAAAAATTTGGAAAATTACACTTCAAAATCTAATTGCTAACTACTTAACATAAAAGTATTTTGGCAAAGATCATGGTGTCTGAATCATGCTTATCATCTGGAAATCTAAGCACCACATATTGTATCTAAAACAAAGGAATGTATGGTTTTCCATCTTCAACTCTTGAATACTGTGCACAGTGGTTTAGTTTCAATAATCATAAAGCAGAAACAATATGATAACTGATATGATTATTTGTAATTACCTTCACTCTGAGTTGCAGCCCCAGCCCATCCCTTCATAATGCTTTCTGGCAAAGTTATGGGCATTTAGTAAGTAAGTTATGAATATTAATTTTGAGGCTCAAACGCTGACGGCCTACTATCATCCACAACCCTTATCTATGATACATCAGAGTATATTGAAAAGGCTTAACAAATGTCTACCACTAGGGGCTAAGAGAGCCAGGATTTACCATGAAAAAAATAACAAAAAATACACATTTTGGTGAAGTCAAAACCAGGAATTATTATTTTCCCAGACATGCTCAATGAGGAGTAGTCCAGGCTAAGTTTGTAAGTCATCTGTTATGGATTTCTAGACTGTCTGAAACATTACATATCAGTTTTATTACAGTTTTACTTTACTAACTTTACGTTTTACTAACTCTGAAACAACATTCTTGTTTGCTTCTGTTCACAATACATGCTTTATTGGGCTTTTACCCAAATAGTGCTGAGTTCAATACCATGCACTTGCTTGGCAATGCATGTTTATAATTGAGGGTTTGGTTTTGAAACATGGGGAATGATACAGTGCTGCTTGCATCCATGACTTGCTTCTTGTCAATACACATTTAAAAAGAAGACCAATTAAAGTGTAGTGTAGAGAGAGTAGACCTGCTAGGTATGAGTACGTTGAATATGTTCTGACATGCCTCATAGCACCAGGATAATTAGAGCTAGTAGTAGGAGAAGCCTGTGCAGAGGAAAGTAGACGACGAGTGGGAAATAGGCTTCGACCTTTTGGGAGTGGCGACAAGATTGCCGCAAGTCGCCAGAGACATCACTTCCCACAGGGCAAAATAGCTGCAGGCAAGCAGAGCTACTGGCAAGACCTTTGTGAAAAGGAATAATAATATTATGAAAAAAGTCCCCTTGGCTTCCTGGCAGAGTCCCTCACTATGAATGTCTCTCTAGCCGCCAGGCAGATTAAACTTTTCACTTTTTTGTCAGCCTCCCTGTATTCTAAGATTGATAGGGAAAGTGTGATTAAGCACTGGTGCAGAAAGGAAATAAAGTAACTTTTATTTACACAGATTTGTCAGGGACATCACCTCAGTCCCTAAGGTTTAGCAGTCAGAATATTAGTGAAATTAGAGTCTTACTTGACTGATGTAGGATTGGGTGTTTAAGATAAGAATAGAGAGGCTACAACCCTGGACACTGCAGTACTGTCCAAACCAATATGCATACATAGTCCATTTTATTACAAGCAGATACATCTTACAAAATATTGCAAACTGCAAATGTGGACTTTTTGACAGGTCTGCAAACGCCTTTGTAAGTAGAGATATGTTAAAACGTTTGTTGACCGAGTCCGTAGGTCAAACACGACGAATCTGGAGGAGACACCATGTTGTCAAGGTCACTCGCTACATCTCCAAGGCAACCACTTGTTGCTAGGTCCGTAAAAAACGTTTGCAGACCTCTGCAGAAGTCTGCAAACGTTTTTGCGGACTTCTGAGAACGTCTCTGGACCAATAAGAACAGCGTATTGGTCTAATTATAATAATAGTATATAAGACACACTTATTGTTTTAATGACGGAGGCACTGTGTGATGTTGTAATGTTTAGGTGGAATGATGTTGTTCTTGTCTGTTGGCATCCCATTGCTCTTCTATGTAATATTGTATTACAACAAACACAATTAGATTGTGATTACATAGCCTGTGTCATATCCCTGACTACATGACATGATACTTGTAAAACCTTGCTGACACATAATAAAATCTTGTGAATATCCCAGCTACCCCATAGCAGTGGTTACATTTTGCAGTCCAGCCATGTAAGAAGATCGATGGATCCTGGATCGATTCACCTGTCATCAAAGCACAGCTTGGTTGCATCACCCAATTGATGGATCAATATTATTATATGCAGTGGTTTTGCTCACAGTTTAGTAAAGCTAGATATAGAGCAAGATATGTCTTTAGGGGGAATTGGGACAATCTCACTGGTTTATTGAAACAAGATCATTCAGTTTGTCTGTGCTTAGGGAATAATGATGGATATCACCCAGGCGGTTTTGAATGTCTTGACCTTCCTTAAGTTATTGTCAAAGTTTTAAGGTCAAATGAATTTGTGAACATTTTGCCTCAAGTGAAGAAGGTGTCATTGGTCATTGGTATTCAGTGTGTGCATCCCTATCCAGAGAGGTGACAAATGAGTGTAACCCATGTATTCATTTCTGTAGAAACACTGGTCATGTTCACTTAAAAGAAACCCATTTGTGGTCACATCTCAGAGAACATACTGAACTGATATCTCAAAATTAGAGTATAGAACTGTGATGGATTGTTCCGAATTGTTCTTGATCTCACTTTTTATGATTGAAGATATCCATAATTGCTCAATTGTGACAGCTTTATTGGACTCTTGATGAATGTGCACATACAATGTATAAAAGAGTAGTGTATCACAAATTGGAATATGAACCCTTGTTATACAAATGTTCATGTTCAGTGTGTGGTAATGTCCTGGAATATGACTTTAAGGAAGCGTGAAGAAAATTAAATCAAAGTGTAAACTATGAAATATAGGGTCTGAAAGCACATTATATTACAGTATTTAATTTGGCTGGCACTAGCCCTATCATGAAATTGAATTATGACTTTTGGACAGCGTTAGGCATGTAATTGGGTTACTTGTGTGATAAATCACTCTCATCTAGCAAATGAAATAGGATCAACTGATCAGCATTTTGCCATTATCAATCAGTTGTGCGTGTTTTCACACATTTCTTTTAAAAATATCAGTTTCTTACCGTGGTCATGTCATTGTGTTATAACAACTACTGAATGTGGTGAGGAATGGTAAAAGCCTCAAAGAAAGAAAATTCAGATGACCACCATGAGAGTTCTCATGGATTCATTGAATACTGCAGAATATCTCGTCAAAATAGTGGGTGCCATTAACTCATGTTAAATCTTCATGTTTATTCAATGTTTGGTCCCCAACTTCATAAGCACTGCAATAACACCTAATTTTCTTTCTCTGTGGTCTTTTTTTCTGCAGTGAGAACTAATAGGAAATGGCAGAGCTACTCAGGACCAGTAAGAGGCAGGCTGGTGTTAAATGGTAGATTTAGGGAGGGACAGGCACTGCTCCTGTCAGATAAGGGGAGAGCTGAAACTGTAGGATGCCAGCAATCCCCTGGGAATCGGCTGCATGTCAGGAAGGTGAAAAAGATCAGGGGAAGGGTTGTTGAGGGGAAGGGGACATTGGTGACACTGAAGCTTAAGGGACAATTGGAAGTAACTCAGGGCTAAATATAGGTGGTTCAACATTGGTGTGTGTGGTGCATGTTTACTGAAATGAAACATGAAATATTTTTCAGTTTATCATGTTACATATACAAAAGCATGTCCAAAAGCTATTGAAACATCATAGGATATTCTTTTTTCCATCCCTGTTGATCTTTAAAAAACAGTATTTTCTAATCAATAGCACTGCACAAAATGATAATCAATAATCTCTTACAAAAAAAACATGACCACAGTGTTGCCAAAGTGGGTGTCCTATTCATATGGACAGATCCATCTTCTTTTGACCAGCAAGCAGATGCCCCATCCTTAAGTAGCCAGGGAAACATCGGAAGCATTATCAAAGGACTCAGCTTGCCCCTCTCTCCATCAAGACTCCACTCGGCTAATGCCTGAATCTGTAATGTCCCAGTGGCTGCCTTATCTCCCCCGGCCACTTGGCATTGGTGCCAAACTCCAGTTCATGGCAAAGCTCTGATCTGAAGACAAGCCAGTCGTGTGCCAAGGTGGGCAACAGAAAAAAGCCCACTCCCCCCACACACACACACAGGCACACTCCCACCCCCATCCCTGCCATCCCCCAAAACCAGCATCAACCTCCCCCAACCACCAGCCCTCACATTGGCCAGCCAACTACTCCCTAGCACAATCTCCAACTGTGGAAGCAAATGCATGACTCTTAAGCAGACTACCCTGGTCTGTCCCTGTATGTTGTCTATTAATTATTTGCTCTCTCGTGGGTGGAAAAGGGTTGTATGGTTTTCCGGCTACAGTACAGACATTTACTTTATGCTGATCTTCCACAGCCTGTGTTACATGGCCACAGAGTTAGTTTACTTTGTGTGTTTGTGATCTTTTCAAATATGTCTTACTGTTATTGTTTCTAACCACTAGTACTTAGGCTATATCTGAGCTTAGTTGTGCCCATTTCATTTCAGCATAAATGTTTTTTTTGTAAATCATGCAAAAACGAAACCATGAAAATACCAGGCTAGAGTGTATGCATCTAAGCAGCATGTTTACATGTCTTCCATAATGTGTAGTTCTGTGAGACAGATCTGAATAGACCATAAGGACTGTTCTATAGTCAGTCAGTCATAGCACATGCTATATATTGTAATAAAAGAGGCTATTAGCAACACAGTGATGGATAAGCACAATGCCGGGGACAATTTTTGGCCACAATTTAAAGGCGGTGATGGAGCGCCACTCAAACGCTTTCAATTCACCACAGTAATTGTGATTGAAAATGCAAGACTTTGCTGGCAAGTGTCAGTGGATAGAAGCTCAGTGGGGTACACTGTGGGCTGTGTGGAGATTGAGAGAGTGAGACACACTGTATTGTAAGCAGGTTTTAATGTAAGCATGTGAGCTAGCTCTTTTTACACGGCTACACATGATGTGGGCTGAGAGACCTCCCTATCGTCAGTAGCTAAAGGTCCAACAGTCACATTCTGTTCTGCCTATTATATGAAATGGAATGGAATTTCCATATTAAAATGTTTCAGTTTACATCCTATTTACATGAAGTTTAGATTACATGCTATTTAACAGCTGACCCTGTTGATGGTGCAGTGTAAAAAATGACGGGGAAACTTGATTCTGGTAACGGTCAAAAGAAAATGAAAGTCAAGTAAATGCCAAAACATTGTTTTTCTATCATTTTCAGTTACCCCGACTCAAGTTTCCCTGCCTGACTCGAGATACACAAAACTAATGGACGTCTTACATTACCATCAACATCATTTGCACAAGTCCTTGTGGACGGATGATAGATTCCCTCATTAGGAAACAAAACAAACACCCCTTTTACCACTGGTCCTTAAACAGTAAAGTCCATACTATTGTAAAAGCCTTTCAATTTTCCTAGCACATTTTTTATCAATTAAAATGGACCACACAGGTCTTTGCCTCTTATTAATTCAATTGGCTCATTGCTGTCAACATATTATTTGGCTCAGTAGATGAAAGGGTTTAAATAAAAAGGGATGCTAATGCTAAATCGATAGTGTACAATTATTGACTGGCATGTGAAGTGAATGTCACTCATCCAATCTGTTGGTCTTTTTAATGGCCACAGGCTGCCGTTATTAATTCATACACCTGCATGAATAAATGTATCTCGGCAATGTGACACAGAATACCAGTACACCAGTTTAGAGTTTTTATATAAACTGGGTAGTCTACATCTGTTACTGTTCAGCAAAGTAGTCAAAAATATATATTTCTAGTCGTTCATAGAATGCTTCCGTGAAACAAATATACATTATAAAAAAGGGTAGTTTGAGTTCAGAAAGGTATCCTAAGACCTATAACTGCTCTGATATAGGAAAAAAAAATTAGCACAATCTTTCTTCCCTATCATGATCTCCCATCCACCTTAATTAGCACTGCAGCCCTCCACAGTGCGGCAAGTCTGCAGCAACTCGCTTCAAGTTAGTGTGTGGATGCAGATGAGAACTCTACTGCAAGAATACGCACCAACAAGGGACATGGTCAGCCGTACAGAACAGCACAGGGCACCTGATCAAACGCAGCCTGATCGACATCTATCAACTGTCAACCATTAACCCTTTACGTAAAACAGCACGGTTCTTGCAAAGTCAGATCTTTCACTGTTCAGTCTGAATTACATCAGTCAGAGAGAGAGAGAGAGAGAGAGAGAGAGAGAGAGAGAGAGAGAGAGAGAGAGAGAGAGAGAGAGAGAGAGAGAGAGAGAGAGAGAGAGAGATACCAGAGAGAAAGAGTATAAATGTTAAATAACTTACAGTACAGTACTTATTCCCCATCTTAAACCATATCAGATTCCCCACCAAGGCAGGCCTCAGAACCAGCAGTCTCATTAGCCTTCATGCTAAATTCTTTCACATTGCAAGTTTTCAACCAAGTCCTACATGCATCTCGAGGATGGAAGCTGTATGGAAGCTGTATGCTGTAAGGAGTCAGGTGGCTGAGTGGTGAGGGAAGCGATTCCCGGCCGTGCCAAAATGACGTTGTGCCCTTGGGCAAGGCACTTCACCCTACTTGCCTTGGGGGGAATGTCCCTGTACTTACTGTAAGTCGCTCTGGATAAGAGCGTTTGCTAAATGACTAAATGTAAATGTATGCTTTAAAGCAAGGTATTCAATGAAATTCCAACATTGATAATGATGAGGAATTGCTCAGTAGGCCTACTTACAGTATTCTCCAGCTGAGATTCACAACACATCAAACTATTCCTCACTAGTGTATCTAAACATACACAATTCAACATGTGACTTTCATAGGTGTAGGATTAATGTCAATTTAGTCTGAGGAAAACTTAAAATTTAGACCCAGCTTTCTGACCTTTCAACTGATAATGTTTTCCCACAACCAAAATTATTTTGACTATTTCCTGGCAGAATCTAACCTGAAATGATTAAATGCTTTGTGTTGCAAATAATTTTTGAAGCTGTAGTTATGTTTGAGAAAGCTTCCCTTTATTGTGTTCTGTTGAGGCACTATGCATTTATGTATTATTCCAATGCAAATTCAAAGTTGATGAAACGATGCAGAATAACACTGGGGTATGGCATGATTATACAGTAAGGCTGTCAGGAAGGTACATTATTACTTGTCTGTGGAAGTAATGTAGGGGAGAAATAATGATTTTGGAAAATTGTCTATTTCACTCCAGCTCTATTAAGCCAAGCCTTGAGTCTCAATATGGAAATATTGTATTAACCTGGTACAGGACATTACATCATTTGCATATAGTGTGTGTGTGTGTATGTGGGAGTGGGTAAATCGAATCCAGTACTGTCACTGGAGAAGAGAGAAGGTAAAAAGACAAGGAGACCGGAATCTGTGGCATATACAAAATCAGGATTGCAATGGTACTCTAATATACTGGTACTGTATAGGTCACTGTATAAACTCCCAGTCAGGTTTTACAGTCTGTATGTGTGCAATGTATTCCAATTCACAGGACCAATAAACATATTTGTTTCTGACATATCAGGTCACTGAAGTTATCAATGATGCATCAAACTATATTTGAACTGCTTGATGTAGCAGAAATTCATCAAAGTCAGCAAACCGAGAAAGACACAGAATAACACATTTGAATCCAGGAATTATTCAATGACTCATGCTCACGTGATTTATTTTCTAATTTGTCAAGCTACTGTAAAGTTTATTCACTGTGATTGGTCAAATTGTTAAATAAACAAAATGATGAACAACTGCAACACTGGAATAGGTGTGGTATCAAGCAGCAAAGAATGGTTTTGCCTTAGGATGGACAGCTTTTAAAATGTGGACAATCTAGTCGCAGTATTTATTTACATTTATTCATAAAGCAGACGCTTTATCCAAAGCGACTTTTCCAAGAGAGAGCTTTACAAAAGTGCATAGGTCAATGATCATAAACAACGAGATAGTCCCAAAAACATTGCGGTAGCCAAAACATGAAGCATACTACATTGTGAAAAGCAAATAAGTTCTAATGGGAAGAAACATAAGAGCATGTAGTTAAACAAATTACAAAATAAACAACATGAACCTCAAAAGTGCAAGAGTGTGCCTGTAGGAAAGCAAGCAAAAATAATATAATTCACAGTGAGTACAAATAGTTCAATTCAATTTAACCAATTTATCATTGGTTAATGTCAGACAAAAATGCCCGCTGTGTCCAACGTATACTATTCCTTCTCACCCTGTCCAGTTTACAATACGGTGCACCGTTAGTGAGAAGTAAGGAAATATTTTTACAGCAAATATACAAAAATGATATTATGTATTTACACAATAACGAAATTCTGTGGTAATTTAGAAGCTTTAGATTTGCTATTGGACTTTTTAGGATGATTTGAGGGTCTGTCCTTCATTGAGTTAGCCTCTCTGACATTAAAAAATCAGTTTATCCATCTTCCCTGGCCATGGAATGGAAAAGAGCCAGGCTATTTGTCAAACTGAATTATCTGTGCGGCTGATACATGGCGCAATTGCGATGATTCATTTCAAAAATTTAATTTTGCAGCTTAAACACTATCCTTGTGTAATGGGGATAGGGGTATTAAGCATTGCCAAATTAAAACTATCCATAAGAGTTATTAAAAGCAGTGTGCCCATGATCATACACACAAAAAAGTAAGCAGTCCTGTTGTGTGGTGCTTGAGACTGATTGCCCTATTCGTAAGGACATTCTAATTCAGGCTGACACAAAACAAATGACAAAGAAAAGAAATGAGACAAAAGAGCATTAGGGCAAAAAAATTAAGTACTTTCCAGGCCTTATTCTTTGCAGTAAGTACACTATGAGGAGTTTTCTGTAAAAACACAATAATATAATAACAGTGTTGGCGATTAGCTCAGCAGATGGTCCATACAATAATAAAGAAAGATAATTATTCTATGAAGATTACTTTTATGGCAATATTCAATAGTTTATAACCTTGTTTACTGCAATATCTATTAATTTATACCAACAAAAATCCTTGCAAGACACTTAGAATACTTGTTTAATCTGCAGATTATTCCACTATGGCTACTTTTTTACATTTGACAGTAGGACTTTGGCAGATGAGAGAGAGATACAGTAGTGTACAAACTGAATGGCGTGGATTCAGGTATTCACTGTAAAGATCGTTTTCTTTGAAAAGAAGCATGTTCTAGAGCAGTATCTGGTGAATCCGAAAGCATCAGATAAGACAATGGATGTGGAGACCAAAGGCATGAGCACATATTGAGACTGAGATCAAAACTGCATTGAGACTACAGTGGTCCAGGGGACCACCATAATGGACCACCATAATCTGTCAATTATTGTGTATGACGTTGCTTCATCATAGAGGATCCATCTACTCTACTCTGGTACCGTACAAATGGATATGTTGGTTTTCTGACTTTTTATTCATAAGATCTTCATGGCACATCAATCAAAATCACCCTGGGGATAGGGATTATGATGTAATGTGCATGCGGACCACAGGTAATCTCTTAAAACATCTCCAGGTGGTGTCTGCAAGACCGTTTCATGGCAATACACTTCCACTTTGGGGGAAACGTGCAAATGAAGGTCAGGTGCAAGCATTACTCAGTTTTCCTCAATAATCTAACCTGGTTTTATGAAAGGCTAATAGATGGCATCCGATTTGCATATAAATTATTGTGAAGTCCCTGGTGATCTATGACTCTCAATCAGATTTATCAGCAACAGAGCAGCATGGGAAAGACAGCAGAGGCAGACAGAGATTGGTAAAAAAAAAAAAAATGAAGAAAATAAAAGTACAACAGGAAAAGCAATTTCTGCTGCTTAACGTAATCACGATGTAAAAGTATTTCAGTTTTTATCACTAGTTAAAGATACAGACATTAGACAGCAGACTAGTTCATATCCATGGCTCGTTAGCTTGAAATATTGCATTGTATTAACATGAGTCCACAGAGAATAATGTCAGGGGAATTAATTCAATATTATGTCACAAACAGGTGTGTAATGAATTATTGTTTCTCTATAGGCTTTGTTCATGTTTCATTCTGTGATGAGGAACTGCACTTAAACTACTTGCATGGTGATTGTTTATATGCTGTTGAGTATTATAACAACTAATGATTGTGTGAAGCTAACATTTCATCATTTTACTGATAACATTTAGTCTCAGGGGATGCTAGAGATATCCAACCTCAATGCATCTTTTGTTACATGTATCATGTCTCACTCACTCTTTCTCTCACCACTTTGGTGACTCATTATTAGAAAATGCTCTTATGTGTTCCCCTCTGTAAAGCATTATAGATTCAAGACCCAAACCTTGGCTATTATTAAGAATGTAGAACTATATTAATCTTATTTATGATTGACAGTTCAGTTTTTAAAGTGCTGATTAGACCATTTCTTTCAAGTGATTAACAATTAATGGTCAGCATATTGCATGCCTTCTCACAGTCTGTGAATGGTCTTTCCTGCTAGATGAATAAATCAGTTGGTTGAAAGACAGACGCTGTTTGATTTTCTGTTTCAGGTCCCACCTCATTTATGGAGTATTGAAGATAACATCCGTCTCAAACAAGTGAACATGATAATGATGTAGATCATGCAAGCCCTTTGTCAATAACACTATTGTTTGCCATTAGCTCAATGACTTAGACAAAATCAATAATTACTTTTGTACATTGGTTGTATTGAACAACAATATTTCATTTAATAGCATAGTCACCTAGGCAATTTTACTTTGTTCTCAAAATACAACTTAAATAAAAAAATATTTACATGAAGACAGGCAAAACAGTATGTAATAGTGTATTATGTTTTTCCCTTAAAAAGTACATCGGAAAGACAGACAGATCTTATGCCCTTGTTCCCTCCAGACCATTAATTTAAAACATTTATTTTCTAATGAGTCCAATTAGATTTGGTTTGCAAAAGGGCTGCCAAGTTTAATTAATCTATGACGGGTAAATGTCCCAGATACGGTGAATCTGTAGAGCACAATATGTCCTTGGATTTTCCTCTCACAAGACAGAGGAGGCTGTGGTGGGATAGACTCAAGTTATTGCGTCAAGCTGTAAGAGTACAGCTGAGAAAAGCATTGCATTGTGTGATGGCAACATTTATTAATGGGCTTGGAAGATAAAAGTGGGCTTGAGCTGCAGCCCAATTTCAATTTGATGTGTATAGACAATGCACTTTCGACAAAAAAGTTAGGTATCCACAATTTTATTGAACATCTGAATCAACTTTTCAACTAGTTTCACTACACAACACAGTTGTTTGTGTCTGACTTTCTATCACATTCATCCTAAACCTAATCCTAAACCTATCCCTAAACCTATGAAGGGAAGTAGCTCCCTTTAATGGGACATTTGAGTGGACAGTTCACTTATCTTTTAGAAGAGGAATGTTAAGCCCCAGGCCAGGTCTACGGTGATTGAGCCTGTTTTGAAGTGCTGCCAACCCTATATCTGGGTGGACAACAAAGTAGCTGTGAGTCATCGTTATCAGTGTGCTTGACGAGCGGTAGTTTGATTAGCTTGGCATTCAATAAGAGAGCTGCAGGGCCAGAGAAGCTTGGAAGGGTAGGCCCATATGGGTCTCTGGTTCCCAGGCTTTCTCTCTAATCAGATTGGGGGAGAGTATTGCCTATAATTCTGTCTTGACCAATAAAATAAGGTGTCATGATGGTGCTTGTAATTAAACTCAAATCAGTAAATAATTTCCCAGATCAAAATAAAAAATAACAGTTGGGAAGTCCAAAAGCCATCATTATTTGATTAGTCTAATCATGTCTTTATTAAGATCTTTACTTTTTTATATATTATTTTATAAATATGAATTATCTGTTTCATTTACTATAATATAGTTCCTCTGTGGATATGTATATTAGATAAAATGATTAGATTATTCCTGCATTTTTAATACCGTCACATGAGAACTTTGTTTAAATTGTTGATGTTTGTCCCACCAGGCCATTCATCATCAGTGTAGATGATGTGACCCAATGTGTCATTTCAGGATCATGCATGCATAATTCAGCCAGTTACCAGGACCCAGACTTTTAGCTCTCTACTAACACTCCTCATATAAATATGTTTCTAATAAAATGGAAATCGTTGGTCCCCACTGAATGTATTACTTTGTACAGATGTTTTGTCATGAAACATGTCTATTGAGAAATGTTCAAGCTTCATTTTTGGTTTTATTTACATTTAGTCATTTAGCAGACGCTCTTATCCAGAGCGACTTACAGTAAGTACAGGGACATTCCCCCGAGGCAAGTAGGGTGAAGTGCCTTGCCCAAGGACACAACGTCAGTTTGCATGACCAGGAATTGAACCGGCAACCTTCGGATTACTAGCCTGACTCCCTCACCGCTCAGCCAACTGACTCCCAATTTATTTCCAATTCACTGAACTGACACAGTGTAGTACCATAGATCAATGCCATAACAAATACATAGTTTGATATGCTCAAGAAGGGCTACCCATAGTGACATTAGGCATTTGACACATAAAGCATTTTTTCTGTTTTATTGTACAGTGCAATACCT